>NW_026623111.1:65025345-65328375 GCF_023065955.2 Ursus arctos | reverse complement strand
CATTTGGGGGCATGATTATCTATGCCCCAGCAAATCCTTTATTTCATTTCCTCTGTTTTAAAAGGCTCTGCTACTATATTATTTGAAAATGATGATGAAGTAGTGAGTCTTGCTAGAGAAATGGAATCTATATCCTGCTCTACTCCAGAAATCGCATACCACTTCAGCATTGAAAAACAGTGAGTTTATTGAAGTCATTTAATTGGTGCAATCTAATTTCTTTCTTTTTTTAAAGAAAGATTTTATTTATTTATGAGAGAGAGAGAGATGAGGTACAAGTAGACTCTGAACTGAGTACAGAGACCAATGTGGGGCTTGATCTCAGGACCGTAAGATCATGACCTGAGCTGAAACTGAGTCAGATGCTTAACCTACTAAGCCATCCAGGTGCCCCTCTAATTTCTTTCTTTTAAATGTGGAGAAGCCAGGCAGTCTGAAAAATAATGTTTTGGCTCTTTAGAGGTTTTTTTTCCATAAGATATTGACTTAGAGCTTTAGTAGGCATTGAAGAAAAAAATTGATACGTATTTGGAGAGAAGTATTTAATAATAGTTTGATTAAGGGGTAAGAAGAAACCCACTTCATCCTTTATACTTAATGAGCACAATTAATGTGCCCTATGGAATTGGAATTTTCAAAGGATTACATTTATAAATAGGTCTTCAGAATATTTTTGTCTATAGCTACCAAAAAGTGAGTCTTTTATAATAAAATGTTCATACGGAGCTCCCAAATCAAATGTTTACCTCTTTGGGAATACACATGACTTCAGATGAGTCTCCCTATAAGATAAGAAGTTGAGTCAGTCAGGCTCTTAGTAGAAAATAGATGGCACACTCAGACTGGGTAATTTAATATGAGTTTAATAAAAGGCATATTTTCAAAAGTGTGGTTAAGAATTTGGGAAATCACAAGGACTAATGCTCCACTCTAGGCACTTACATCCCAAGTGAGGGATACAATATGGTGTGTGGGGGGGTACTTACATCCCAAGACCTGAAGGGCAAGGGAAGGGAGCACTTACCAGAATAAAAAGGTGGAGGGAGAGGAAGAGAAAACAAGAAACCAGATGCCAGGGACTATGGAGTTTAGGTCTAGTTCCACCTTCAACAACTCCAGAGAGTGAAAACCAAGAGAATAAATACCCAGACCTCATTCTATTTTCTTCTTCTGGTTTGCCGCCCATGTGGGATATTCAACAGAAACTAGCCTCCCGGGACACAGAGCACAGTAAAGAAAAGCAGAACCAAAAGAGGATAAAGAGGAGCAAAGGGAAGATGTCCATCAAAGAGATTTTTCCAAGTGCTGCTTTGCCTGAGGCAAGAGGAGGAGGGAAGGAAATGTTGAGCAAAAAGAAAGATAGGGGAAGAAGCAAAAAGAAAGTAGGGTCTCCTTCACCATTGCGGTGTAATATAACCACCAGTCAAAGCAGGCCTTACTTCAAGCCCCTCTCCGTCCCTCATGCAATCATCACAAGGTGCCTATCTTGTACCTTATTTCTGGGGGGGTTCTGCTCTTAGCCACTGTCATAAGTACCACTGCCTCCTTCCTCCTGAGTTATGATAGTTTAAAAAGCTGCTTGACTTTCAATAGGGCATGCTTGAGGAGACACCATTTCCTAAGACTCTCAAAGGGATATATCAATAAATCTAGGCCTTTATTTCACACTCTGAAGCACATGGAAACTCTGTATCAGATATTTACCCATATACTTGCCTGATCAGCATCATGCTAGGAGCTGTGGAAAATACAAAGGGAAAAGGAGGTGGCATATTTTTAAGGAGGTAATTCTGGTGAAATTCCAGGTGGTCAAGATACTTTTCTGCAGAGAGAACCTTTTAAATCATGTCCTGAATTCTTCCTGTTTTGTTCAGTATTGCAATGACCTTGTTCTTCTGTTTCTGAGTTCATGTAAATCTGTCAACAAGTATTTATTGTGCACCTTCTATGTGTCAAGCACTGTTCTGGGCTCCGTAGAGTTTTGTCATACTCAGAGAATTCAGAGAAGCACTCAGTCTTTATGGAGATTCTTGGGACAATGATCTAAATTCAGTTCCTTTTGATATTCAAGATCTTTAAAGAATCCCTGTTATTTCCTCAGGGAGACCAAATTCACTAACTCATTTTATGTTTCACAATTTCACACCCATAAATGTCAATTTGGGCTTCCTATATTTTGTTCATTCTGCATGGGTTGGACTCCACAACTCCATTCAAACAGTGTATGCTTTCATGTAAAAATCATTACCAGAAATGATTATCAAGATCTAAGAATGAAACTAGACTTGATTTTATCTGTGCCAACATTAAAAGCATGACACTAATGACATTTAAAGAAGCATAAATCTGGAACTCTGAAATAAGGCTTTTGTTTGAAGAAAGAAATTTTATGGGAAAATGAAGTGTATTAACTGAGTTAAATAGGACGAATGGTTTCTTATCTACTTGAGAAACTTCAAGTCTAGAGATAACGTGGCGTATCCTCACCGTGGCTGCAGTTATTTTGGCAGGTGAAAGTCAAACAAGGGGATTCTGGATCACGCTAACAATGTGAGCAAGAGAAGAGGTGCATGACTTAGTGCCATAGAAAGGACTTGGAGGGACGCAAAGATTTGGCTAGAAAGGAAAATTGGATGCTGGTAGTAGAGAATCTTTAATGTCTGCCAAGGAGTGTGATAGAAAGAGATTTTTATTTTTTAGCAGAAAAATAAAGTGATCAGGAGTTTAGAAAATGGTAATCTTGAGTTAGAAATAGCAAAGTGACTTGGCAGATTTCAAAGACTTGGATGAAATGGATAAATGAGGGATTTAAGCTATCTAGGTAAAGTAAAAGAAGGTTCAATAAGTACTCAGACATTCTACTGACTATTTAAATAGGATAAAGCCCTACACATTTAAGAGAAGAGCATTACCAGGGATGGAATCTGCAGCCCATTTTGGCTTTAATGCCTAGTTCTATGTCATCCTTAAACAAAGATGAAGAAAGGCGAAAAGGGACAGAATGTGTGTACAGATCTGAAGGCAGCTGGGAAAGAAAGAGAGAGAGGTAGTGTGGTATGAAACACAGCCTGATGGGAGGCAATTTCCCTGTCGCTCTCACTGTCACTCAGTCTTCCTGTAGCCAAAGTTACTAATCATTTACCTGCCCAACATCCCAAGTTTCCATAAAACTGAAGCCTGTATTACTTTTTTGACATTGAGGAGAGGCTGACAATCCATATCAAGATTTGATCCAAAGTGCAAAACAGTGCTGATGAGAAACATGAAGCCCAAATTACTCCATCTCTCTTGTGTCACTGCCCAACTCTTATGGCCTCTGTGATCCCTATCATGTTGCTGCAAGTTATAACACTGAATCAAGTACTGCCAGATGGGAATGGTAGAGTGGATAATGGGCTTCCATTTTCTAGCAGACCTTATCCTTGAAGTATAGTCAAGAAATGGCTCGCTTTCAACTCACTAGAAAGTAAACTCCATGAGAGAAGAGAATAGACCTGCTTTTCTTCCACTGCTTTATCTCTGGTGCATGGTAGCATTTGGTAAGCATTTGATGAATAAATGATTTAATGAATAAAATCTGAGCCTTTAGTTACATATACAAACCTTTAGTTATATGTATAAAATTTATACTGAATAAATTTATTTTATATAAAATTACTACCTAGTACACATCATACATACACATACACACCCCCTCCCCGTGATAATTACTGTCATTAGAACTTAGCTCAAAAAAGAAATTTAAACCATTACTGGTAACTAATTATATAAAAATAAGAATTGATCTTTGACCATTAGGGTTTTTGTTACTTCCAGAAAAAATGGTGAGCAGAATCACCTTTAATTATTGTTAGTGTTAGTTTTTTAACTTTGAGGTCATTAGACTTCATTTGTAACCTCACCTTCTTATCTGGCCCAAAGCTCCTGCTCTGGTAGCAGTTTTCTTTGTAAGATCTCAGTAGGAAGATTAAACAAAGAACAAAGGGGACAAGGAGAGGGGGGTTTGGCAGGAAGAACTGGGCATGTTCTTTTGCTCTTCCTGCGTCCCTTCCGTGTGGAAGTGCACCACATCTACCAAGTTGCCTACATCAGGAAACCCAGAATCCTGCCTGGTCACATTCAGTCACCCAGGCCCACATTCAGACCATCACCAAAGCATGATGTTCCACAGTGATTTTCAAATTATGCCCAGCAGGGTGAATGGAAGGTGGAGGGCAGGGCTCCACTTTAAAAATTAAACAGACCTGCTATGGTTCCATATAAAATCACAAGATTTTGTTTGGTTAAAAAAAAAAATCTTACATGGTGATAACAATTTTTTGGAAACTGTAATACTTATCTGTTGTGTCCAAATTACTCCTCTCCTCCATCCATCTGTTGTGTCCAAATTACTCCTCTCCTCCATCCTACTGCCTTTGCCCTTGGTCAGGTCTTTATCATGTGCAACCTGAGTTATGACAAAGGCCCACTCACCAATGCCCTGCCTGTGGTCTTCCTCCTTCCTGTTCCTGCTCCATTCTTTTTTTTTTATGATTTCATTTTTTAATGAGTCATGTAACTTTACATCAAAAACTAGGGATGTACTGTATGGTGACTAACATAATATAATAAAAAATTATTATTAAAAAAATAAAGATTTCATTTTTATTTATTTGACAGAGAGAGAGAGACAGCCAGCGAGAGAGAGAACACAGGCAGGGGGAGTGGGAGAGGAAGAAGCAGGCTCCCAGCAGAGGAGCCTGATGTGGGGCTCGATCCCAGGACTCTGGGATCACGCCCCGAGCCGAAGGCTTAACAACTGAGCCACCCAGGTGCCCCCCTGCTCCATTCTTTTACCAGAAAATCATTTGCTTTTTTCTCTCCTAAAATTTCGTCAGTGATTCCTGTTGAAGCTATATAAAATACTAAGTATCTTTGCATAGAAAGTGAAACCTCTCTAACCTTTTTTTTTTTTTTTTTTTTTTGGTCTACCTGTCTGGTTCTATCTCTCACCAATTACCTCTTCCCCATCACTGCTCACAATAGTTTATGACAGTTCCTTTTTCTGCACATCCTTGCCTACTTGTTATTTTGATTCTAGCTATTCTGACAGGTATGAGGTGGTATCTCTTTGTGGTTTTTATTTGCATTCCCCTGATGATTAGTGATGCTGAGCATCTTTTTGGTGTCTGTTGGTCATCTGTATGTCTTCTTTAGAAAAATGTCTATTCAGGTCTGCCCATTCTTTAAATTGGATTGCTTGTTTTGTTTGTTTGTTTTTGGTGTTGAGTTGTATGAGTCTTTATGTATTTTGGATATTACTCCCTTACTATATATATCATTTACAAATATTTTCTCCCATTCAATAGATTGCCTTTTGTTTTGTTGATGGTTTCCTTTGCTGGGCAAAAACTTTTTATTTTGATGTAACCCCCATAGTTTATTTTTGCTTTTGTTTCTCTTGCCTTAGGAGACATACCTAGAAAAATATTGCTATGGCCAATGTCAGAGAAATTACTGCATATGTTCTCCTTTAGTACTTTTATGATTTCAGGTCTCATGTTCAGGTCTCATGTTTAGGTCTAAACAATAAACTCCATTTGGAGTTTATTGTTGTAAATGGCTTTAGAGAGTGGTCCAGGTTCATTCTTTTGCATGTAGTTGTCCAGTTTCCCCAGCACCATTTGTTGAAGAGACTCTCTTTTTTCCATTTTATATTTTTGCCTCTCTTGTCATAGATTAATTGACCATATAAGTGTGAGTTTATTTCTGGGCTGTCTCTTCTGTTCTGTTGATCTATGTGTCTATTTTTGTGCTAGTGCCATACTGTTTTGATTACTGTAGTTTTGCAGTACATCTTAAATTCTGGAATTCTAATACCTCCAGCTTTGTTTTCCTTTCCCAAGATTGCTTTGGCTATTTGGAGTCTTCCATAGTTCCATGCAAATTTTAGTATTATTTATTCTAGTTCTATGAAAAATGCTCTTGGCATTTTAATGTGGATTTCATTGAATCTGTAGATTGATTTGGATAGTATGGACATTTATCAATATCTATTCTTCCTATTCTCTTCAAACTATTCTAAAAAATAGAAGAGGAAAGAAAGCTTTTAAATATATTCTTTGAAGCCAGCATTACTCTGATACCAAAACCAGGCAAACACACCAACAAAACAAAATCAAACAAAAAAACAAAACAAAACAAAACAAAACAAAACAAAAAACAAACCCAACACACTACAAGTCAATATCCCTGATGAATATAGATGCAAAAATCCTCAACAAAATATTATCAAATCACATTCAACAATACATTAAAGGTATTGTACACCATGATCAAGTAGGATTTAATCTAGGGATGTAAGGATGGTTCAATATTTGCAATTCAATCAACGTGATATACCACATCAATAAAACAGAGGATAAAAATCATACAATCATTTCAACAGATGCAGAAAATCACTTGACGAAGTTCAACATACATTTATGAAAAAACTCTCAACAAAGTGGGTTTAGGGGGAACATACCTCAACATAATAAAAGCCATATGTCAAAAATTCACAGCTAACATCATATTCAATGATGAAAAACTGAGACCTTTTGCTTTAAGATCAGGAACAAGACAAGAATGTCCACTCTTGCCACTTTTATTCAACATAGTGCTGGAAGTCCTAGCCACAGTCAAGAAAAAGAAATGAGGCATCCATATTGGTAAGGAAGAAGTAAAACTTTCAGTAGTGCAGATTGCATGATACTATACATAGAAAACTCTAAAGATTCCACCAAAAAACTATTAGAAATAATAAATGAATTCAGTAAGTTTGCAGGATACAAAATTAATACCCAGACATTGGTAGTGTTTCTATGCACTGTTAACAAAGCAGAAAGAGAAATTAAGAAAGCAATTCCATTCATAATTGTGCCAAAAAGATTAAATTCCTAGAATAAACTTAACCAAGGAGGTGAAAGACCTGTACTCTGAAATCTACCTACAATATTATCCTGTAGCAATACAGAAACCCCATCTCTGTGCCTTTGTGCTTGCTGATCCTCTACCTACAATGCTCATCCTTCTGTGTCCTTACTCTTCTTTAAAATCCAACTCAAGCACCACCATATCTGGGAGCCTTTTGTACCAACCTAAGATAACCGAGTGATTTATATGTTTTTGGAACCGCGTGTCAAAATACCTGTTTTCAGAAACTCCCAAGTTCTCACCTTTCTATTTTTTTTTTAAAGGAAAAGTTCTCATCTTTCTATTTTGATTTTTTTTTTTTACCCCAGTGCGCTCAATGTATGTATTTTCTGGTGTTTAACTTTGAGGAAGCCGTAAGTATGATATAAGTTTGTGCCTTCAGGAGTTTACAATAAAATTGTGGAGTTAATTTACGAAAATTTTCAGACCTTTCTAGGATAGATATATTTATCTTTGTCACCAGCCCACACATTCAGAAGACCCCTAATATTGCAGGGTGGGCAATCAGCCAGAACAAGTCACCTGCTAAGTGACTCACTCCCTGTGTTAGGTGCTTTGTGAAGGACTATAAGCTATCTCATTTAGTTATAATGATTATTATGTAAGAATAATATGTAATTATTATTATACTTCAAATATCTTTCTTATTATTGTGAAGAATAGAATCCTTTGGTATTAAACCACAAAATGTGAAATCTGTTCATTCTGAGGGTCTAGAAAGTTAAGAAAAAGGCAAGGCAACCAAAACTAGTAGCATAGTGGATAACCTTGTGACATTTTACAGCTGCTGAATTAGCACTGAATTTGTAATGCCTGTTCTCCTGAGGCTGTTTACTTTCTACAGGGTCCTTTGTCTGCTATTGTGTACCTGCTATCAGAGAGAGGTATGTGATGAATAAACATAATCTAACCAATTCTAGTTTAAAAAAAAAACACTACAATTCACAATTTTCATCATTTTAATAAACAATTGCTATCTTGTTTCTGTAGTAACATTTACAAAAGTATTATCTGAAGCTAGATGTAAAGGAGCACATTACCAAGTCTCAGACCAATGCCTTCTGTCTAGTCATTGTTAAGTGTTTTTAAACTTGACCTTCTTTGGCAACTAATGAAACTTCACTTTTTAAAGTCAAAGACCTTCCCGGTCTTGATCCCAATCCAGAAAACTCTTGAACTTTGTGGATTTATAGCATATGCTTTATAATACTTACACTGCATGCTGTCTCCTCATGTGGTACATGAGGCTTTGTTTTACCCTGCTCCAACTGCGCCTGTGATTTCTTTTGGCCTTCACCATGGGTGCAAGCTGCATTATAGTCACTTGGTGGTGCTTCAGAGATGTAACTGCCCTGGTGCCCTGCCATTTGCCTGGCCACACTCTTCCTTCTCTTCCAGTCCAGCTGCCTGCCCTAGTAGGACCCAGGCCCATCTACCAGGTTCTGTTTTCCTTGTGGCTTTAACTACCTAAAACTCAAAAGAAAATGCACAAAATTGGACATAAGCTGATGAGGTAAACCTAGATTTTCCTATGATAGCAACATCACCAGGTGCTTCCTTTCCCACTTTGATGTTCTTTGTAATTGCAAGGAGTATTTGTACAATTGTACTTAGGTATTAAACATATTAAACAGTTGGTACTCTCTCCTAACTCCATTTTAAGGAGACATAGCCTCTTTATCTTTTATTACTTTCATCCCAAACCTATATGGGTGGACTTCTCAAATTGTGAAAGGATGGAATATTCACTGCAAGAATGGTGAGATATGGCACACTGGAGTCAATTTTTATTTGCTTCTTTATCACAGAACTCCCCTTATTCCAGCAGCAGAGTGTAATTCTTTATTGGGGTCTGTACTCCCCCTATTTTTAGTCCAGGTACTCTGTGTGGGATGCTGCTCCAGGCTCCAGAGGTGGTGCCTGTGATCCAGCCCTGTCAATTAATGTACCAGTAAGCTCAGGGGTGGGCCCATGGTGTAAACCCATGAAGTCAAAGTGAATCTCAGGTCTGACTCTCCATTTGACTTGAACCTGAAAAAATATGAGGCAGTATCAATTGCAGGTTTCTTGTGATCATGTGGAATTACAGATGGAATCCATACAATAGGTAGAGGACAGCAGAGAGAGCTAGTTCTGAGGATACTGCTTGAAATCCGAATGCAGCCCTACCTGACGGCACCTATCTCTCTAGACTTTCCACTAATATAAGCCAATACATTTCCTTTTTTCAAACTTTATTTAAACCAGGTTGAGTTGGGTTTTGGTCACTTGCAAAAGAAAGAGCCCTGTCTGATACTGCCTGATACTCTATGCTAAGTTTAAGCACACAGGTAGTTTGTCTGTTGTTGGAACTTTGAGCCTGGCAAGGTGTATAAACAAGCAAATGCACTTTACGGAGACACTTACAAAGAACAGAGACATCACATTTACCTCCAGTTCTATTAAATATTCCTCCCTTTTCATCACTTAAATTTAATTCTTCCTCTACATTTTAAGGAATATTTAATATTTTGAAATCATTTTCTTTACTAAAGCAACTACCAAGTAGTTGTTGTTTCTTCTTTTATCAACCCGTACTTCAACTTTGTTGTAATAAATAATACCATTTCACCTAAAACATAACTCTCTTCAGCTTACACGTGAGATATAAAGTTCTCACCTGGCTGAGATCTTCTGCCCTTTATATTAGAATTGTGAGAAAGATTCCAGTGACAGGAAATACTAATTGATCCTTAATGAGTACAAAGATTATTTTATCACACCATCTTGGAGCTAGACTTATTTTAAAATAGATTAGCTTCTTGCTTCTTTTCCATTCTGTTTAGCAAACAGCCAAGCAAACCATGTGTAGCACTTTTGTTCCTGTGATTTAATTTCAACCTCATTATAGTGTTATTAGGCAAAAGCAAGTATATTTTTAAATAAATGTCACTTACCCTAAGAGGCTTTCTATCTGGATCAATCACGCTTTAGCAATAAAAATGAAGAATATTTCAGTAGTACTTATAAAAATTTAAGGAAGAGTACAATAGAAAAAAGTGAAATACTTCTGTTGTTTGTTTTTCTTAGGAATTTTCAAATGATTTCTGTAGAAATAAGAAAAGTGGTAGTAGCAAGTATATTTATGAAATTTAGAGGTTTAGAGTCATAGTTTTGCTCTGTTCTCCTATGAAAAAATATTAAAATTTTAATAATAAAGACTGCTTTCTCCCCAAGGAGGAAATATTTGGCTACATTTAGACAGGCAAATATTTTGGAATGCCTTTAAAGTATAAAATAAACAAAACAATTTTCTTTCTCAGGAAAGGTTATTTGATATAGTTCTGTTACCCCTTCAATGCTATGCATATCCTCTTTAATGAGGTAATACTGTCTGTTCATTTCCTGTCTGGGGACTTTTGCAGAGATAGATATATTCCAAGCATGTTTATTTACCAGCCACCATTACTTTCTTCAATTCCCAGCAGGATTTTTTTCCACCCACGGACTATAATGAGGAGAAAAATTGTTAGAAATACAACTGCGTCCCTTATAATCATAAATGAATTACTTGCTTATGTGCTTGCCTTGGCTAACAAATTTTCCATTTTTATCAATGGATTTTCTGCATTTTTCTTCTTTTAGACTTGAGTAAAGCAAATGAAGTTTCAGTTCTCTTATTATAACCTCCAACCATATGACAAAATTATATCACCAAAGTCCACAAGAACAAAGCTATTTTATTTATTTTTTATTTTTAGCAGGGTGGTTTTTGTGTGTTATCTCTCTAGAACACGGTCCTTTTTCTTTTTTCTTTACCCTTTCCTGGCGTCCTTTTTTCCCTCCCAGTTTCTACACAATCCCAGAAAATCTTTTGTTCACTGTCAGGTCAACAAGAAGCCAAATTAAAAACTAACAACTTTTGAATTTCAACAGCCAGACAAAGTGAATGTTGACTAAGAAGCAAAAAAAAAAAAAAAAAAAAAAAAAAGAGAGAGAGAGAGAGAGCTAAAAAAAAAAAAAGAAAAAAGAAAAAAGAAAAGCGAGGAAAGACCCTAAGGAAAGAAAAGGCCAGCTGAGGGATTTGGAGGGCAGCAGCTCTGGAGGGGCAAGCCTGCCTCGTTTGATGTGGGAGGTCTGAGCACAACCTGCTGGGATGCTCTCTGGGACATCTCATTAACCGTGTCATCAAAGCCCCCTCAGGTCCAGCGAATCATAACATTATCTCTGACATTACCACACAGATACAAGGTTCCCGAGGCAGTCTATAAACATGCCTGTACTAACCAATTCATCGTGGCTTGACACCCCGGCAAGGGCTGGATGCCCTTTAGTGAGCTCCGTGAATTGCCCCAGTCATTCATCAAAGTTTCTTGGAGTGCATTTCACACAGCATTAAATTTAATTAAAGCAACATTGACTGCATTGTAATCCTCGGGAGGCTCTTTGTCAGAGGGATCTGGAACACTTTCAGCTTAAAATATCTATTGTTTTCTTGGAGTTTTTCTTGGTTGTTGGGTTTGGGGCTTGAGCACTTCTTTTTTTAAAGGTTGGATATCCGGATCAGATTGAAGTAATAGTGACTTCCCTTTCATTACTCTTTTCTTTTCTTTCTTCCTTCTTTAGCTGCTGCTATTTCCTCTTCTTTTTTTAATTTCCAAAGTCAAAAACCCTAAAAATTTGTTTTTGAAGCAGATTCAAGATAAAGGATCACAATAAGTTAAGTAGCTTTGTGACCTTGATAATGCCATCCACACATTATTAAGAAAGCAGGTACACACAAGCACGCAAAGACACATTGCCTCAGAGATATGCTCACATCTACACCTAAATGGATGAAAAAGACCAGCACAGAGTTGGAAGGCCCCCCATAAGCATTACATTTTAGTCAAATTGCTTGGAAAATGGCTATTTTAAAATCTGAATGTTGTGCAGCTAGTGGTTAACTATGCATGATTGTCCTAGACACTTGGTGTCCTTAGCGGTGTTTTTAAATAAAAGCCCTCAATAGTGGGGCTGAGGAAAAATAAATGTCTTTTCTTTTCATCAGCAAAGAAGACTCAGTGGCAAGGAGAGGAAAGCATACCCAAGAAAGTCAATGAGCTATTCTAATATCCTTTAGTGCTTGTGGAGCAGCTGAGTTATTTATGGAGCATGCGGATATGTGTGTGTGTGAGAGTGTGTATGAGTGTGTGTGGTATTGTGGGGGCTAGTTAGGCAGGAAGAGAGAAGGAGGAAACATAAAGAATAAAATGAAACTTATGGGGTATTTTAGAATATGCCTTTACCTGGTTTTGTTTTCTGGCTACTTTTTGAAAAATATATGCATACTAAACTTACTTCTTCGTCTATGCCTACCTTCACAAAAGTATATGCAGAAAAATCCAAGAATTAAGGTCAAATTCAGTAATTCAATTATGGCAATTTAGAGGTAGTATCATCTGGTTTAGCCAAGAGCAGATTGGTCTAATTGAAGAATTAACATTTTCCTTTTAGGGACTATTCACACTAATTTTATTTGTTTGTTCTCACTGTTGTGTGACTGGATGACTTGATTTCTCCATTAAGTTTCCATGTGTTCAATTGTATGGTTTCAGTCAGTTAGCCCTAGTAGGTATTACTGGGTAAACTTACATATATCTAATCTGTTTTGCCAGAAGAGGAAAAATTACTTAAACTTTATGTTTCAGTTTCTTGGTCTGAAAAATAATAATATCTATCTTACTGAGTTCCTGAAGATACTGTAAGGATCATATAAAATAATGTATGAGAAATTTCTTTAGATAGAATAAATGAGCTTTATAGTTATAAAGCGATTTTTAAAGCAAAATGTCAATAAATAGCAACAAAATTGTGATTTTTTTCAAAATTTAAAAATTTAGATGCTGATAAATGACTTGAAACTCAAAGCATCACATACCATCTTTTGAATTTGTATGAGAGTGAATAAAGGATATAGGGGAAAAAGAGGAAGATGAGAAATTAGAGAGAACTGATTTATGTTTGGTCTCAAGAAAGAAAAAAATAGATTTAACATCATGTAATCATGTACTGCAGAAAAAGAGAGACCAGAAATGAAAACAGTGTTTAACATAAGCATATCAGATTCCAAAGGAGACCAGGAGGAAATCTGCCTTGGCATTAAGAAAACAATTTTCTGATTCCATGTGGTCTCACAGTAGATATAGTTAATTGCTAAAGGAACAGATGAAAACAGTGCTGTGAGGGAGGGCACCAGATTTGGGTTCAGACAGGCCTGGCCCTGGACCCAATCCCCACGTCTTACTAGTTGTGTAACACCGGGCAACTTGTGTAAGAGTCCTGACTTCTCATCTACACTACGAGGATGAGCTCATAATATTAAAATGATTACGGAAACTAATGTATACAAGGCCTTCAGCAAACAGATTGGCATGTTGTAAACACTGATATTAAAGAGGAAAGTTATAAGTAGGTATATGGATTGTGTAAAGGAGTCTAACTAGTTTCTTGATGATGAACGATGGGTCAGTCTGAGGGCCTCAGTCTATTTTGCCACTTTCTGGACTATGAAAGCATATTCCCCCAATAGCCCCAACCCCTTTGTTCAGGATGGCAGTGCTAATTTCATAAAAGCTTCTGGTGAGCTCTCACAAAATAGGGGGAAATCACCGCCTTCTGGGAGCTAGTTTGTCACATCAACACAGAATGGGGAGAGAGATGTGCAGGGACCACTGGAAGTAGGTAGAAAGAGGCCCAGGCCAGTGAGATTGAATTGGATTGAACATATTGGTATCAAAATATGCAAAGGAAACTAATCTATAAGAGGGCATTACTTAGCCATTAGAAAAAGGGAAGTCAGGGAGGCAAATATTGTTAATGGCTGTCCTAAGACCCCTATGGGGAGAGAGCTTTATCAAAGGGACTTTATTTTAGCTTCTTCTCGCAAGGAGGGGTGTCTGTGGCAAGATGGATGCATAGACCCTCTCAGCCTAATGTAGTTTGGTGTTCAACTGTCCCTGCTTCCATGTCTGTGTGGCTATGGAAGGAGAATGTGCCAGTCACTTGGACTTTGAGTATTTCTGGTGTTTCGGTTAACCATTTCAGTGGTCTGCCTTTGAGAGTCAGGCCCACCCTTGGTGTTTCTAACAAATAAGCTCTCTGTAATACTGTGGGCTGTATCAGTTAGGGTTCGACCAAGGAAACAGAACCGGGAAAGAAAAGATAGATGTTGGGGCACCTAGATGGTTCAGTCGGTTAAGGGGCTGACCCTTGATTTCAGCTCAGGTCATGATCTCGGAGTCCTGGGATTGAGCCCTGCACTGGGCTCTGCTCAGCATGGAGGCTGCTTGAGATTCTCTTTCTCCCTCTGTCTCTGTCCCTTCCCCCCTTTCTCTCTCTCAAATAAATATATATATCTTTTTTTTTTTTAAAGAAAAGCCGTGTATTAAAAGATTTGTTACAAGAAATTGGTTGCACAATTGTGGGTGCTAGCTAGGCAAATCTGAAATCCAAAGGGCAAGCTATCAGGAGGGCAGGCTGGAACTGTAGAACATGAGCTGAAGCTGCCACCCACAGACAGAATTTCTCCTTCATCCAGGGGAGTCTGAACTCTGCTCTCAGGGTCTTTCAAGTGATTAGATCAGGTCCATCTAGATTGTGTAGGATAATCTCCCTTACTTAAAGTCAACTGATTATGGATTTTAATCACATCTGTAAAGTATCTTCACAGCAACACCTAGATTAGTGTTTGATTGAATAACTGGGGACTATAGCCTGCCTAAGTTGACATATACAGCTGATCATCATACTCACCAAGACTGAAAGTTAGATTCTAGACTGTTAACTACTCTATGGTAAGACTGGGTACTATATCCTGGAATATGATACACCCACCAAAGGAAATACAAAGTAAGATTTAAGAGCTAGATTCTATAATGTGATATATCCACCACGTAATAAAAGTCACCTCACGGGAGCAGCTGCAGAGTGGGTTTGCTCTCTTTGTTCCATAATATCCCCAGATCACCACAGGAGCTCTCCATATTTCCATGGAGGTGTTTTCTTTAATGTTGTAAATTATATAATTAGTACATCCAGAAAGCAATGGTGATCAGTTCTAAGAGCTTGGCTATGTTTAGGATATCTCATTGATCAGATTTTACCTGACTCTATGAGTCTGTATTTTTGACATTTTAAGACTGATCCCTCTATATGTGCTATGATATCTCCAATTGCCCTCAGCTTCTTGGGAATCTCATACTATCAATAACCTTTTTCTTTTCTGTTTCCTTATCTGTTCTGGATGATCCTATGCCCATACATTTAAACTTTCTCCAATCTCTCCCATTTGAAAAACAAAACAGAACCCAACTGCACTCAACTCCCCTGCCACCCTTTCTTCTTTTCCAGGCCAAGCTCTCAAAAGAGTTATTTATACCTCTAATTTCAATTTCTTGACCTACTCTTTCCATTTAACCCACTCCACTCTCATCACAGTCACCAGTGACCTACATGTCACTAAGTCCAGTAGATATTTTAGGAGTCAGCTAAGAGCAGCATCTTACAGCAGTGACCATTCATTCCTTTTTATAACACCCTCTTCCATCTTCCAAGATCTTAAAACACATCTCCTTTGTTTTAAACACTCTTCTGGTTTTCTTCCTACATGTTTTGACACTCTTTCTTAGTACCCTGTTCTTGCTTGTTGTTTTTTAGCTAGACTTTATTGGTTGGATTTCCTCAGATCTGTGTGGAGACACTTGTGGCTTCTGGCTCTATTCATCATCTGTATGCTGATGATTGTCAAATTTATAACTCCACCAATATCAGTCAGAAATGATTTTTTCTGTAAGTAATAAGAAAAGGTGTAGCTCAAATTAGTACAGTTTTGTTTTTGTTTCATAAAGCCTGGAGGTAGTTTTTGCTGGCATGGTTCAGCTGTTCAATGACATTATTGCTGAAGTCTTTATGACTCTCTTGCATTTTCTCTCATGGAAACAATATGGCTGCTGAAGCTCTAGCCACTACATCCATATTCAAAGAGATAGAATAAGGCAGAGGTAAGGTAGTACATGTTCCAGGAAACAAAGGTTTCCTGACAACGCCTTAACAAACTCAATCTTACGTCACATTGACCAGATCTTTGTCACATGACCATCACTAGATACAGAAGAGACAAAGAAACAGAGTGCTGCTTATCCAGCCTGTTTAGTACAGGTGGGCAAAAGAGAAAAGAGTTGGGAATTGTTGTTGGGCAAGACAACTTACAGTTCTTCCAATCCTTGCCAGATCTTTCCATTGAGCTCCAATTTCCTTTTCAGCCTCTGTACTTGGGTGTTCCAAGGCACATCAGAGTAAATATACCAAGCACTTAACTCATGATATCTCCTCTAAATCTTGTCATCCACCAGTGCTATCTCAAGAAATCACATTGCTATTCATTCAGCTACCAAAGCAGGAAACTAGGACCGTTATCCCTGACAGCTTTCTTTATTATCCCACACACAAGCAAACACACGCACACATCTGATAAATTGTCAAGTCCTATCAATGTAGATTTCTAAATATATTTTGAATCTCTTCACTTTCTTCTGTTTTAGCCACTACCACTCTAGTCCAAACTAACATCATCTCTTCCCTGGACAGCATCCTTTGGTGTGTCCTCTATCCATTTCTCAAAGTGATGTTTTTAAAAACAGTTTAGACCATGACCCTCTTCTGATCATTATATTCAATTACTCTTACAGTAGAAAGACTCTTAAAGCAAAAAGTGTGACCATAAAGTTCTTTATGATCTGGTTGCTGCCCACCTCTCTGGCTTCATCTCACACTACTCCTCTTTGCTTCTTGAGCTCCTCATCTCCTAGAATATACCCTGTTTCTTCAGACCTCTCCTTCCAGATTTTTTGTTTGTTTGTTTAGTCTGGTTTAGTCTGGAACACTCCTTTCCTTCAAGGAGTTCATTCCTACTTACCTTCACATCTTAGCTGAAACATCACTTCGTTGGAGAAGATATTCTTGATCTTTAGAACCAATTACATGCTCCTGTTAAAACCACTTAAAATTTCTAGTTTTCTTTCATGGCTGTATCACAGTTTGTGATTATGTATTTATTTGCGTGATTATTTAATTAACACCAGGTTCCCCCACTGGAATGCAAGCCCCTTGAGAGTAGAGACCATGTTTATTTTTTTCATTATCTCTAGTGCTGGGCCTGGCACAGGAATTAATATATATTTGTAGGAATTAATATATATTTGTTGAATAAATATTGACAGAGAATTGTGTTTGTACATTGGCAAATTTTAATCAAACAAAAAAGAACTTATTGATTTCTTACTATGTATCCAGCACTGTGATAAGGACAGATAAAAAGAGTATTAGTGAATTTGAGGAGACAGGATTTGTTGATCCTTTGTAAAGGAAAACTCAAAGAAGTGCCTTTTGAAAGTCTCTGATACTTACCCCATGTCACCACCTAATTCTGCTGGCCATGCCGTCTAGAAATTTTCGGATACTTAGTTCAAGATCAGTGCAGTTACAATAACTTATTCTTCCAGAGCCAGAGAGATAGACTATACAACCCATGTAAACCTCTTATAACCCTTGCTTTGGGTAATCTCCATGAAACCCCTTATGCCCAACTTTCAGATGTCATAAATTCTCACTCTACCTATATACTCTGTCCTTTCCAAGTCAGAACTGACCCAAACCAATTTCTTCTCAACATGACAACTGCAGACGTTACTTTAAGGAGACACCAGCAAATAAAACTGAAATAAACTCTTTCTGCTCCTTTCTGCTTTAGATTAATGCCTGGATGTCAAAAGAAAGGTTGAACCCCAGATGAATAAATGAGCCTAATCTAGACTCCTGTATTTTCCATCCATTCCAACCATCATTTATTCTTTGAGATGAAGGTTCACCTCATCTGTCCCAGAGTACACTGAGTGTGATCTGTGAGCCAGACACCACTGAAAGTAGAATAAATAAGGGGTCCATTTTAAATGAACGTGTTTGCAGTAACAGGTATACCTGTGTTTCCTGCCTTAGCATTTCCACTTTCTTTTTATAGCTTGTTCTTTTCTTTAGTCAGACTAGCTTCATCTTTATGAATGGAGATGATGCTTGCATAAGAGATTTTTCTGAGATGGTTTGAAGATAGGGGACAGATGTGATTGTGGAAGGAAGAATGGTCACACAAATTTGTAGTGTTGAGACTAGGTTAGTTCCTACTCATTCGGTTCCCCCGAAATCTTCATGTACCCCTCCAGGTACACCCTCACCCTCCTGTCCTCTCTAGGGTGCATCATATCCCAGGCTCCTGAGCCCTCTGATTTCATTTAGATTCAGCATATGAGAGGCTTGGCCTGGATAGGAGATTAGGAAGAGGCTGGAAAGTGAGGTTTGGGAAATATGCCTCTGGCCCCTTTCTGTGAGGTCTCAGGGGATGGCAGTGTTTTAGTTGGAAGGACCCCACTCCTAGTAAGGTTGCCCTGTCTACAGGATTTTCCTTCCAGGTCTGGTGACTTATCCCTGGTCTTGTTTCTCAAGACTCAGGAGTGGGAGAGCTCTGCTGTTCCAGGTCTGTGAGTGTCTCAAGGGCACACACTGCAAGGTGCTTAGCTCTTCCTCATTGTCATGCACTGCCATTCTGCTTGTTCTTTGGAATTAAGTCCAGGTACACATTGTCCTCATCTCTTCCTTAACATTCATTCAGTATTCAAGGAGGTAACATTCCCATCAAGGTCTCAAGACAAGTCCAGAAAGTATCAGATGCTCTGCTTCATCAAAATGAAACATGCAGGTGATGGTGGGTGAGTCCTGCTTCCCACTCTGCTAGGCTTTCTCTCTGTGCCAGTCTTGTGATCTGCACAGTGATTTGGAAAGTTGTTACCATTCCTCTCACTGAGTGGCTATAGCAGTAGTTCCCAAATGCCAGTTCTAGAGGGAATAGTCTGAGAGTGGTTGTTTAAGTTATAAATACAGATTCTTGAGTCCTGGGTACTAGATTGGAAGATCTGGCAGGCCATCTGGGAGGCCCTAAAATCAATCCTTTTATAAGTTCCCCTAACTCTAGTTAGGTTTGAGAGCCATTGCTCTATGTCCCATTTCTTCAGCCTCCTTCTGTTTCTCTTCTTATTTCTTAAAGAGGTTGATTTAGAGCTGCTACTATCAGGTGTGTGATTTCTATCTCATTCTTGTTATCATGTATAGTTAGTCCCCTGTCACCTCTAACATATCAGTTTCTTTTGAGGAAAGTAAACCTTTCCAGCAATCTGATATGTCATTACTCAAAAACCTACAGGCCATGAAAATGCCTATGAGATCACATACGGAATTTAAATCAAAATATTAAATCCATTTCTAAGTCTTTCAAAAATATATCCTCATCCACACCATAAGTGTGTATGTCTGAGAAAACAAGGCTTCTTATCAAACTTGTTTCTTCTATACTCGCAATCGTCCTTCCTCTCATATTGTCTTCTAAATGCCTGGAATTTTAGTTTAGTCTGATCTTTATTCTCAAGTTCTGTTTAACCTGTTGACCAGGTCAGCACATTTTTTTTCCCTCTAACCTATTTTTTTATTTTCAGAGAAAACAATCCACCACTCCTTTCTAGTATTCCTAAATCTTCCATTCTCTTCCAAAGTCAACTTTCTGCTAAAAGGAACACTACTGTTTTCTAAGCTGTTGAGAGCTTCTTAATAGGCTTTTTTAAAGGGCATCTTTCATTTCCACATTACATAACAATTTGATGAATCTCATCAGGCTTTCCATTACCTCTCTGAGACCTGTCCCCACTAGATGGCACATCCAACCAGGCTTCTTTTTTATTCTCTAATTCCTGATCTCATGTGCAACTGCTTGTCCAGCCCTATGACTGCCCTGCGCCCATCCCCCAGGCTCTTGTGAGAAGCACACAGGACACTGCTTGAAAAGCAGCCTTCAAGTCTGGTGCCATCCCACTGTTTGATCCCTGTTATCCTCCAATCTATTCAGTTGTGAGTGATTATTCTTATTGCCTCCCAAAACCCAGTCTCATCATTTTCTTTTCTTTTTTTATAATAATTTTTATTATGTTATGTTAGTCACCATACAGTATATCCTTAGTTTTTTATGTAAAGTTCCATGATTCATTATTTGCATATAACACCCAGTGCACCATGCAATACGTGCCCTCCTTAATACCTATCACCGGACTATCCCAGCCCCCCACCTCCTTCCCCTCTGAAGCCCTCAGTTTGTTTCCCAGAGTCCATAGTCTCCCATGGTTCATTCCCCCTTCTATTTACCCCCCCCTTCATTCTTTCCTTCCTTCTCCTATTCTCCTTCTTCTTGCTATTTCTTATGTTCCATAAATGAGTGAAACCATATGATAATCATCATTTTCTATAATAAACAGAACCCCTGATTTTTAGCTAAGTTCATGGCAACCCAAAATAAAAACTACGTTTGCTCCTGGGTATAGCCCTGGGAGTAAATTCTAGTGGTCTGTGCTGATATTGGATATGGGGCATGCCTTTCTTCATTTCCTCTTCTCCCCTGTGGAACTTTGCTAAAAGTGGCAGCTGCTTGGATTGTGAATTTGACGCCAGGGAGTCTTATCTTGGACCATGAAAATAGGAAAATATCCTGGGGAAAGGCTGTGGTTGGTAACAAGGGATTTGGGCCGCTAAGCATTTAAGAACAGAAGCACTATGCTAGCCTGGACTCCTTATGGTTGGGTATTGTGTTAAATGTGAGAAAACTGTATACTAGACTTCCCTTATCCATAGTTTCACTCTCTGCAATTTCAGTTACCCTTGGTCAGCCATGGTCCAGAAGCAGACGATCCTCCTGACATATCATCAGGTCAATGGTAGCCTAATGCTACGTCACAATGCCTACATCATTCCCCTTATTTCATCTCATCATGCAGCCATTCTGTCATCTCATGTCAGCACAAGAAGAGGATGGTGAGTACAGTATGATAAAATATTTTGAGAGGGCTAAAAGACCACATTCACATAACTTTTATTAGAGTATGTCACACAACAGTTCTATTTTATTATTAGTTATGTTGTTAATCTCTTACTGTGCCTAATTTATCAATTAAACTTTGTCATAGGTACATACATACAGTAGAAACAGCACATACAGGGTTCAGTACTACCTGGGATTTCAGGCATCCACTGGGGGTCTTGGAATGTGTTTCCCACAAATTAGGGGGAGCTACTCTAACATGTTATTTAAGATGGGTTATTTTGGGATTTCTGTCACTCTCAACTAAACCTAATCCTGAATGATTTAGAATTTGGTATCTGACCATGGAGTATTGTAAGTAAATACATCCAAAGTGAGTCACTGGATTAGTGAATTTGGTAGGGTAGTAAAAGGTTTAATAAAATGTTGGGAAACATTTTGTTAAATCATTTCCAGCAGTACTTTGGAACGCAAACCATGTACTGATTGGGGCTATAGAGAAAATTCAGAATGTTGGTGTGTGCTGGCTACTTCATGCCACTTTCAGCATGATCCCAAAGGAGAAAGATAAACTCAGGCCAGAGCTAGCTTATCTGCAAATAGAAGTAGGAAAGAACATTCTTGGCTTGTGGCCTGCAAATTGCCAAGGGCCCAGTAACTCGGGGTCCTGCCAGGATGACAAACCTCACTGCATTTGTATTCTGAATGGAGTGGTAAAAAGCAAGGACTCCCTAACCACAGATAGGACTCTGCCCCAACAGTTTCTTACCACCTTCTGATAACTGCTCTCTGCAAGACAACAGGAGCCACTACAGAGGCACATATCAATTTGGGGAGCTTGTCTTCAGATGGCTGCAAGGTAGCCATATTTTAGGTGAAAGAGAAAGGAGTAATCACGTAGGAAAGTAAGACTAAGAACTTGTATATTAAAAGACCAGATCTTTGGCTAGGATTACCTACTCATGGAACAGATTGGATACAAACAGATCAGAAACCTACTAAGTTTCCGAGGGGATTGTATGACCCAAGAAACTGTGAATTCAGTCTGCAAAAAAGTCTGTCCAGCCCCTAAAATAATCCCTGGGCTCTAAAACCTGTGCCAGCAAAAAGCAGGGTACAAAACCCCCGAGAAAGGGCCTAACTCCAGTGTCCACCTCAGATGTGGTCATGGAGGAAAATGGAAGAAAAGAAAGTCCCAGAGTGCAGAACCAGGGACCACAGAGGACAAAGATCAGAGGAGAGCTTCCCATGGACCAGAAGGAAAGGCAGTGAGGTGAGCTAACAAAATTCTTTATGAGTTTTGCCAAGAGGGACCTCTTGCTGCTACGGCCCAGTGACCATTGTTTTCCATTCTCTTTTTGTGCTAAATGGCTGTTTTTTACTACAGTGAGTCTGTTTCTATTTCACGATTGTATGTTGGATATGTGTTAGAGGAGAGATAAATAACTAGGTATAGGTATGATTATATTAAGTCCTCAACTTTTTCACTTCTGATAGCTTTGCAAATAAGAAATTTACAATGCCAAACATGCCTACTGTCCAATCATAAAGCACCAGTACAACTCTGGATTTTTCTTCTATAGATGGCAAGTTAATTATGTATGATAGAGTAACCTTACTACTGTAAATGCAAAACAAAAAAGAAGAAAAGCAAAAAATGTTCATAAAGTTAAAAGTTGTGCATTACATTATACTTTCGATGACCTCCTGCTGGTTTTGAAGGAAAACAGCTAACTTTATTCTATTCTCCCTTGGTATTAACTTCAATTTCCTTTTCAAGCTTCTCAAACATACAATAAGCTTTTGATTATCAAGATTTCAAGTGTTCTACTAGACAGCCAATGTGTATTTATGAATGGAATTACTAAAGAAGCAACCTGACTCCATCTAGGGAGCAGTTTCAGTGAGCCCTAAGTGATTTTCTGTGACTGTAGAGGAAGCCGAAAAGAACTCGTTGGCCTTATTTTCACAATTGTTTTGGTGCCTCCAGGGAAATGCACACAAGTGTTGCTGAGAAGCATATATTATACATTTCTTGTTTATTTATGCCCTACCTTATTCCAGAAAGGATTTAAGATGGTTTATGAAGATGCACATGGTAACACAAATAAACTCACAAGAGGTGAGAAAGTTGAGGCAAAATAAAATGTGTAAGAAAGTAAGGTGTTACAAGTAAAAAGATTAGCATATAAAAAGTCTGTCATGAAATTGTATACATTTGCCAAAAGTGGGCCACCAATTTGTTTAAAGAATAAGATACCATTAATTATGCTTTTTATAGTGTTTGCAAGACAAAAATGAACCAGTAGCTCCAAAGAAGCATGACTGTTTCAGAGAGACATGTGCCCTATGGGTCCTCATAGAGTGGATAATGTCCTTAATTTGCTTTATAGCAAATGCTTGTTTCATAAGATTATCTCTTATAACATCTTCCATTATAAACTGATGAAATCATTCCAAGGCACATTTAAGTTAATTATATAGTGGGTGGAGGTGGTGAGGCAATGTCTAGGGATCCAGGTATGTATATTTCTTATTAATCGACTTTATCTGAGGATAAATTCTGAAATATCTAGAAGAATGGAGAACTGCATACCCTTGTGGCAATTATTTTCTTCTTTCACATTAATTAAGTACTTATTCTGTGCAAAACACAATGGTAAATTCAGGGGATAGAGTCCTTCAAGTAGTGTTAGCATCTGTTTTTATTTGGGGAGGAAGATGACAGATGTTTAACAAATAATCTCAAAAATGGAAATATAAACTATGACAAGTAGGCTAAGGGAAACATGTAGAAAGTTAATGACAAACAGAGTAGATTTATCCGGGCACGGGTGGAGGTTGTGGTATCAAGAGGGCAAGAGAGGATAGTGAGAGTGGAAGGGGGGGATGGGTACAAAAGCAATCTGCAGAGAAAACAGCACATGCAAGGGCCCTGAGGTGGAATTTGGGTACCCTTGAGGGGAGAGAGAAGGTCAGTGTGGCTGGAGGCAAGAAGGCAGGAGAAGAGTGTTCTGAGATAAGACTCTCGTAGTACAGGACGAGTACTTCAGATTTTAACCTAACGCCAGTGAGAAGGCTTTGAAACAGGGGTGTGTGTGTGTGTGTGTGTGTGTGTGTGTGTGTGTGTGTGTGTGTGGTGTGTGGTAATAGCTCAGGGTGCAGGGACAGAGCCAGAAGAGGTTATGATAAGAATAAATATTGGGGGGGGTGGCGCCTGGGTGGCGCAGTCGTTGGGTGTCTGCCTTCGACTCAGGGCGTGGTCCCGGCGTTCTGGGATTGAGCCTCCCATCAGGCTCCTCCGCTGGGAGCCTGCTTCTTCCTCTCCCACTCCCCCTGCTTGTGTTCCCTCTCTCGCTGGCTGTCTCTCTCTGTCAAATAAATAAATAAAAATTCTTAAAAAGAAAAAAAGAATAAATATGGGGAGTAGAGTTAGAAGGCTCTTGTGAAACAAAAGATCGAGGTGGCTGAGATTACAGTGTTGTGATGGAAATGAAGAGGAGAATGGATCTGAGAAATACTAGGAGTTCAAATCAACGGGACTAATATTTTTGCCTTCAAGAGACTTAAATAGCTATTGATTGGTAGTGATTTTGAGAATATATTTCCTAACAAGTCCTTGGAGTGCAGTTATTTTATGTGGCAAGGTAAGTACTGAGCTGCATAGTTTAAAAGCCGACTATGCTGAGGAGAGAATGAATAAAAGCTGAGCAGCCTTGGATAGAGGCCATCTCATCTCCCTGTGAAGATGAGTAGAGAGGATCCAAGGCAGGGCCAAGATTCTCTTCAGGAAGTAATTCTTTAAATCTACCTGAATGCGCAGAACCAATAACGCAGATGATATCCTCTGCCATTGAGTGTGGGTGGTGAGAATTTTAATTGGACAATTTACAAAACGGATTTTTCTACCTTGACCATTAAAAAATCCCAGTAAAGCACTCACATCACATGCCATTTCCGTTGCACTTTTGGTAGCTTCTTGTGCCTTCTGCAAAATGAGTGACACATTTCTTCTCATTTTTCTAAGTGAAGTGAGCTGCTACAAAGGACGTTTGGATTAAAGCTGAGGTGAGCTCGCCAACAGTAATGACTTTGATTTTGGAGGGGTTGATCGTTAGCCCTTCTTTCTAGCAATTCATAGATAACAAGCCAGTTGTCGATTAAGACCATGTCTAGTTTGTGATCCTAAAATTGTGTCATCTCAATTTATTATTTTTCATCACATGAGAACTGCTTATGTCTAGTAGTCTCTAGGGCATCCATTCAGATCTTGCAATAGTGCTTTAAAAGTGAACTGGGAGAGCCTACCCCCATATTAGCCCCCTGGGAAGGTTCCCATTCTCAGTGTTTCACAGAACAGGGTATTTATGAAAATCAGTTGTCAGAAGTCTTCACAGAGCTCTTAGAGCTTAGAGCACAACTTGTTCCTGTTCACAGACTCAAAGGTTGTAGCATTGCCAATACCTCCTGCCCTACCTATGTTGCACAGGAGAGTAATAGGTAACACTTATATAGCATTTATGTGTAAGGCATTGTTCTAAGAGCTTTATTCAGCTTCAAAACCAACTTATTTTACAAACAAGAAAACCAAGGCACACAGCTAGGATGTGTCCAAGGTCACAGCGCTAAGTTGTGGTTGAGCCAGGATTGAACTAGGCAGTGTTCTCTGGTATCTGTGTTCTTAAATGCTCTACTAGGCTGACTGGGCTTGCATGCTCAAGAAATGGTCAATCAATGTAGATGGAAATGTGTAGTAGCATTTCCTATTTGGTTTTTCTCTCTCTCTTTATTTTTTTTTTCCTGGAAAAATCAATGTTCACTTTGTTTCAGCAAAAGGAAATACAGTGATGCCCTGGGGACTTTGTGGCTCTGAGCACACACAAAGCTTTCATACCACAACTCACTCACATTCAAGCCAAAAAATCAAGGCATATGGTACCTGGGACATGATGTGTTCTTTGTTGCGACTTCTCTTCTGCCATTAAGTTTGCTAAAATTTAATATGACAGCACATTGGCAGAGAGTTTAATGATGTTTCTCATCTATTTCAGAATTTGCTTTATTTAAACATCAAATTCAGACACTGTCATGGGGAACTATTTCTCTTATTTGTGTTAAGCACCTATAAATCTTATGCCAGACTGTTAAGACAGGTAAAATCCCTGTGCTCGGTGGATTTGCATTCAGAGAGGAATCTACACACTCTGCCCCTCCTGAAAGTGTCCCCAGAAAAGTCTGCTTATGCTTAGGAATAAGCTGCAAGGTATCCTTGACCTACCTTCCTATTTCTCAAGGAAAATGGAGACAATCAGGCAGGAACTACGTCAGTTTTCATTCTCCAATGCATGAGTCTACCTGTATTTCCAGTCTTAAGAGGTGGGCTCTGTAGGTGGGCTTCTACACAGCGGCTGGTGCAAGAATAAACAGATAAATAGGGCAGAAAGAAAATCTGTAAGTGCTCCTTAGAGTATAAAAAATAGTGTTACTCTAAAGGTGGTATTTCAAATTAGTATGAAAAATAGATATATTAAGAAAAGTATTGCTAGGTCTATTAACTAACAATTTGTTATGTATTAGTTGATAAATAAAAATACATACATACATACATACATACATACATACATACAGCTAGGTCACCATTGTACCAATCCAGGTTTTTTGTTACTAACAAGGGAACTGACTCTGTGTATGTAAGCTAAAAAAAAAAAAGTTTATTAGAAGGATTTTAGGTAGCTCACACAATTAATGAGAACCCCATGAAACTGTCTTGGGAAATGGGGCCTAACATTATAGTTAAACAGGTTGTCTACTCCCAAAAACGCATTTGGCTGGGGAGATAATTAGGGATAGAAATCCAACTCATCTTCCGCTCACCAAGCCATGTGTCCTTGTGTATGCCACATTGGCCCAGAGAAAAAGATGTCTTATGTCTTCACACAAAACCCTATCTATTTCCCAAGCTGTGCTGCCCAGGGCCTGTGTCCACCTGGAGGGATGCTTGGCTCTAATTTGCACAAGGGCGCTATCTAGGCCAGTCGTGCCTGCTCACAAGACTAAGGTGGTTGGCCTGGAGAGTCTGACCCTAAACACTGGATGCCACAGCAGATGTCCCTGGGCCCAAGATAGAGTGATAACCACTGAAGTGAATTTGAAGCTGTTCCTGTTTTTTACCTCACTAACTCAGGGACTCTCGATGACAGAGTCCAATGGCCAAGCTTCAGCCTTGTACCTGAAACCTAATTGTCTGGGATGTGGGAATGCAAGTGTCTAGCTTTTTGACTTCCTAAAACACACAGCATAGTCCATGTTATTAAAAGCCAAAATTTAATACCAGTTGGTTAAATGTTATATGTTAAAAAAAAAAAAGAAAAATTAGATATTAGATCTTAGGATAACGAAGGACTTTAGAAACAAAACAGAAGAAAAAAATTGCAAAGGCAAAAATTGATACATGCAGTGCAGAATTAAAATTTTTGGGTCAATAAAACCTCCCTAATGTGTAAGTTAAATGAGAAAATGGGGGGTGGTGGGGAATAACATGCAAGACAAATGAAGCTTTAATAAGCTCAGCATATCAAAGTTTCTCAAAAATCAATAGGAAAAATACCCTTCAGAATGAAAAAGGAGCTTAAGGGAACAATTCACAGGAGAAATGAAGAAAGAAGATGGGAAATGTTTGGCCTTTCTAGTAGTCTGTCCCGTCTCATGGATGGGAACTTTCTGGGGTGCAGAGCCAGGCCTGTGAGTGGCTGTGAGCCCAACCTACCCTGTGGGATGAGGCTGGAATGGGAAACACCTGAGCAATGGAAAGGACACTGAGCAAGAATGAGATAGATAGTGAAAAACGATTTAAGGAGAACAGTCAGGACAACATTAAAAGGTTCAAGAGGCTCTCTCCTCACATTATCTCATTTAATCCTTGAACAACTATAGCACAGATATTTTTATAATTCCTATTTCAGAACAGAGGAAATAAAAACTTAGAAAGCTGATGGGGCTTGCCCAAGGCCCTTCAAGCATGTAGATGGGACAGAATTTGAACCTACTGATGGATAGTTTATTGCTATTTTAGTTGCCAAAAATATTTATGATATTTACGCTGTCATAGAACAAATAGAATTGTGACTTACAGTTCACAGTCATCATAGCTGATCTCATGTACTATCACGTCTCAGACAATTACACTTAATTTCGTCCTAGAACTTTAGAGAAGGACATTGTCACTTGGGTGGGACCCTAAGAACCTTGGGGGTGGGTGTGTGGGTGTTATGATTTACTGCGCCTTGTTGCATCCCCTGCTTCTGTCCTACCAACCTCACACTTGGCTCAACCCTTTTTTCCTAAGGAACAACGGTAAAGACAAAAAAACTCCTCCCTGGGCAGAAGTGCTTCCATAGAGATGCTAAGCGAATTCTTTGAGCAGCCCCCTCCTTCCAGCCCTTCCCCTCAAGCCACCCGCCCCTCTTCCTTACTCTTTGCAGCTGCAGAATCACCACTACATCCCCGCTCATTGTAAGTGACCAGACTAGGCAAATAGGAAGACGGATGGTTAGTCAGGGAAATTTGGGCCACCGTGATGGGAAAGGTGCAGAGGAAAACATTATGGCCTGAGTCCCTTTGAAACATGCTGACAGTTGACAGATGAGCATCCATAAAATGACAAAGGCCTCCCTGTGTAAAGCCCTTTGCCACCAGCACTTCTCCCTGGGAAACTAACTGCCCTCAACTGTCATTGAAAATATTATTTTTTTTTCCTGGTAATTATTCTCATCTCTGTTTCTCTAACCACAGAATAGCCTGCATTTTGCATATGTGAGTTTTCCTCATCCTGGTGACTGCCCACCAATTTTTCAATAAGAGGCGATGTGTTATCCTGTTGTTTAAATGATTATAACCAGGATAGTAAATTGGAATGTGTAACTGTATGACTGATTTATGGTTACTAGGGACACATATTGGGAGAATCCCAAGATTTTTTAAAGTAGTGTTAGCGATCCCTAAGGATCCATGAAAAAGTTCCGCACGCTTACGGAGCTTTGAGTCTGCAGCACACCATGCGCACTAAAAATGATGCTGTACACATCCTCAAAGAGCCCTGCGCATGTGACTATGCAGTTTCTTTCTCTGTTTATTTTGTCTGCCCACTCCTTTTGCAATCGAGAATATTAAAAGGGGAGGAGAGGAAAAAGGACAGAGGGAACCTGAGGGGGCCGGATTTTGTGACAAATTGTGGCAACTCGAAAATACTCAGGGGGGAGGGAAGGATCTTCTTTCCTGCAGGATTCCTTTATCTTGGGAATCCTCCCAGGAATCCTCAGGAGGCATTTTCCCCTCTCAGATGATAACTTTGGATTCTTTGGCCTCTCTTGATCTTTTTTCCTTAGAGCAGTGCTGTCCAATAGAATATTCTGCAATGATAGAAATGTTCTATGTATGTGCAGCCCAACAGGTCGTCTCCTGGGGCTCTTGAGGCCTGGAAATGTGGCTAGTGTGACCAAGGAACTGGATTTTAAATTTTATTTGATTTTATTTATTTTTTTTTTTAAAGATTTTATTTATTTATTCAACAGAGATAGAGACAGCCAGCGAGAGAGGGAACACAACAGGGAGAGCGGGAGAGGAAGAAGCAGGCTCATGGCAGAAGAGCCTGACATGGGGCTCGATCCGACAACGCCGGGATCACACCCTGAGCCGAAGGCAGACGCTTAACCGCTGTGCCACCCAGGCGCCCCTAAATTTTATTTGATTTTAATTAAATTTGGACTTAAGAAAGCCCCTGTGACTAGCAGCATTGGACAGCTGCTGCGTATCTACCTCAGCACTGCATATGAAGTATTAACTACCCTGGGTGTAAACTTTGGAGGAGGAACTAAAACTTAGACACACATCTCAAGGACAGAATCTTTCAAGATTCAGGCCGTTTAACACAGGGTAAAGCAGCAATGGAGCCCTTCCTGGAATTCCCTGTAGTTACTCCTTCTTCCTGTCCACAAGCTTTTCCTCTAGAGATTTGGAATATTCTACTTCCATCCCAAGCTTGACCTGGACTCTACTTCATGGCTTTATTTTTCAAAAAGAGAGTGGATCCTTTGGGTTTTTGTACTTCAAGCCCATTTCCATTGGTTTCAAATGAGAATTTCCTCCCTGTCAGCCACCTGATCCACCAGCTTTTGTCCCATGTCTCCTGAGCTCTGAGCTCAGGAAATGCTGGACCAGCTTTTCCTAGCTTCTCAGCTTAGCCTCCATGTTGATCAGTGACACCTGCTGGGTTCTAGTCACTTCAACTCTATCTTCCTATGTTTTCTCTCCCAGTCCTTCCTGTCCTTGCTCTTCCTTTATTATTATTATTTTATTCAGATACAGTTGACACACAATGTTACATTACTTTCAGGTATACAACTTGGTGATTTGACAAGTTTATACATTATTCTATGTTCACCACAAGTTTAGCTACTATCTGTCCCATCCCATCACTGTTACAATATCACTGACTATATTCCTCATGCTCTGATTTTTATTCCTCACTCCATAACTGGACACCTGTATCTCCCTTTCCCTTTCACCCATTTTGCCCAAACTCCCACCCCCTCCCGTCTGGCAACTGTCAGTTTGTTCTCTGCATGTATAGTTCTCATTTTGCTTTTTGTTTATTTATTCATTTTCTTTTTTTTAGATTCCATTTATGAGTGAAATCATTTGGTATTTGTCTTTCTCAGTCTGACTTATTTCACTTAGTGTAATACCCTCTAGTTTCATCTATGTTGCGTCAAATGGCAGGATGTCATCATTTTTTATGGCAGTGTAATATTTCATTGTTATATATACCATATTTTCCTTATCCATTCATCTGTTGTTGGACACTTAGTTTACTTCCATGTCTTGGCTATTGTAAATAATGCTTCAATAAACATAGGGGTGCATATATCTTTTCAAGTTAGTGTTTTCATTCTCCCTGGGTAAATACCCAATAGTGGAATTATTGGATCATATGATATTTCTATTTTTAATTTTTTGAGGAACCTCCATACTGTTTTCCACAGTGGCTGTACCAGCTTGTATTCCCACCAAGAGTGCACAAGGATTCCTTTTTCTCCATGTCTTTACCAACACTTGTTGTTTCTTGTCTTATTGATTTTAGCCATTCTAACAGATATGAGGTGATATTCCATTGTGGTTTTGATTTGTATTTCCCTAATGATTAGTGATGAGCATCTTTTCATGTCTCTGTTGGCCACCTGTATGTCTTCTTTGGAAAAATGTCTATTCAGATCCTCTGCCCATTTTTTAAACAGATTTTTTTTTTAGTTTTATATTTTTAGCATTGATAGTTTATTTTTTTAGTGTTTAGTGTGTAAGTTCTTTATAAATTTTGGATATTAACCCCTCATCAGATACATCATTTCCAAATATCTTCTCCCACTCAGTAGATTGCCTTCTGTTGATGATTTCCTTTGTTGTGCAAAAGCTTTTTATTTTTGTATAGTCCTGATAGTTTATTTTTGTTTCTGTTTCCCTTGCCTCAGAAGACATATCTAGAAAAATGTTGCTATGGCCAATGTTAGACAAATTACTGCCTGTGTTCTATTATAGAATTATTATGGTTTCAGGGGTGCCTGGGTGGCTTAGTCGTTAAGCATATGCCTTCAGCTCAGGGTGTGATCCCAGAGTCCTGGGATTGAGCCCCGCATCGGGCTCCTCTGCTGGGAGCCTGCTTCTTCCTCTCCCACTCCCCCTGCTTGTGTTCCTCTCTCACTGTCTGTCTCTCTCTCTGTCAAATAAATACAATCTTTAAAATAAATAAATAAATAAATTTAAAAAAAAGAATTATTATGGTTTCAGGTCTCACATTTAGGTCTTTAGTCCATTTTGAGTTAATTTTTGTGTGTGATATTAGAAAGTAGTCCAGTTTCGGGGCGCCTGGGTGGCACAGCAGTTAAGCGTCTGCCTTCGGCTCAGGGCGTGATCCCGGCGTTGTGGGATTGAGCCCCACATCAGGCTTCTCCGCTATGAGCCTGCTTCTTCCTCCCCCACTCCCCCTGCTTGTGTTCCCTCTCTCGCTGGCTGTCTCTATCTCTGTTGAATAAATAAATAAAATCTTTAAAAAAAAAAAAAAAGAAAGAAAGTAGTCCAGTTTCATTCTTGTACATATAGCTGTCCATTTTCCCAGCACAACTTACTGAAAAGACCATCTTTTCCCCCATTGTATACTCTTGGCTCCTTTGTCATAGATTAATTTAATTGACCATATAAATGTGGGTTTATTTCTGGAGTCTCTATCTTGTTCTATTGATCTATGTGTCTGTTTTTGTGCCAGTACCATACTGTTTTTGACTACTACAGCTAGTGAATTTTGAAATTTGGGATTGTGGGACCTCCAGCTTTGTTCTTTCTTGGAATTGCTTTGGCTATTCTGGTCTTTTGTGGTTCTATACAAATTTTAATATTATTTGTTTTGGTTTTGCAAAAAATGCTGTTGGTGTTTTGATAGGGATTCCATTGAATCTGTAGATTGCTCTGGGTAATACGGACATTTTGACAATATTAATTCTTCTAATCCATGAGCATGGAAGATCTTTCCATTTGTTTGTGTCATCTTCAATGTCTCTCATCAGTGTTTTATAGTTTTCAAAGTACAGGTCTTTCTCCTCTTTGGTTAAATTCATTCCTAGGTATTTTTTTCTTTTTGGTGCTATTGTAAATCATGTTTTTTTTTTTTAATCTATTTTTCTGCAACTTCATTGCTAGTGTATAGAAATGCTACCAATTTACGGGTGTTAATTTTGTATCCTGCCACTTTACTGAATTTATTACTTCTACTACTTTTTTTGGTGGAATCTTTAGTATTTTTTATGTATAGTATCATGTCATCTGCAAATAGTGACTGTTTACATTATTTTTCACCATTTTGGATGCCTCTTATTTCTTTTTCTTATCTGATTGCTGTGGCTAAAACTTCTAGTACTATGTTGAATAAAAATAGCAAGAGTGAATATCCTTGTCCTGTTTCTGACCTTAGAGGGAAAGCTGTTTTTCACCATTGAGTATGATGTTAGCTGTGGGGTTTTTATATATGGCCTTTATTATGTTGAGGTATATTTCTTCTGACCCCATTTTGTTCAGAGTTTTTTCATGAATGGATGTTGAACCCTGTCAAATGCTTTAACTGCATTTATTTAGATGATCGTATGATTCTTATCCTTCATTTTGTTGATGTGGAGTATGACCTTGATTGATGTGTGAATATTGAACCATCTTTGCATCCCAGGAAGAAATTCCACTTGATCATGGTGAATGATCTTTTTAATGTATTACTGCATGCAGTTTGCTGTTATTTTGTTCAGGATTTTGCATCTATGTTCATCAGGGATTTTGGCCTATTGTTTTCTTTTTTTGTGGTGTCATCTGGTTTTGGTATCATGGTGATGCCAGCCTCATAGAATGTATTTAGAAGCTTTCCTTCCTCCTCTACTTTTTGGAAGAGTTTGAGGAGAAATAGGTATTAACTTTTCTTTAAATGTCTGGTAAAATTAACCCATGAAGCCGTCTGGTCCTGGACTTTGAAATTTTGATAGTTTTTGAGCAATTTCATTACTTGTAATTGGTCTACCCAGACTTTCTATTTGTTCCTGGTTAAGTTCTGGAAGACTGTATGTTTCTAGGAATTTATCCATTTCTTCTAGGTTGTCCAGTTTATTGGCATATAATTTTTCATAGTATTCCCTTTTATCCTTTGTATTTTTGTGGTATCTGTTTTACTTCTCTCTCATTTCTGATTTTATTTATTTGAGACCTTTCTAATTTTTCCTTGATGAGTGTGGCTAAGGGTTTATCAATTTTGTTGATCTTTTCAAAGAACCAGCTCTTGGTATCCTTCCTTCTTTTCTTTTCTTTTCTTTTCTTTTCTTTTCTTTTCTTTTCTTTTCTTTTCTTTTCCTTTCCTTTCCTTTCCTTTCCTTTCCTTTCCTTTCCTTTCTTTTCTTTTCTTTTCTTTTCTTTCTTTTGTCTCTACATCATTTATTTCTGCTCTAATCTTTAATATTTCCTTCCTTTTACTTACCTTGGACTTTGTTCTTCTTTTAGTTGGTTCCTTTAGGTATAAGGTTGGGCTGCTTATTTGAGTTTTTTGAGGTAGGCCTGTATCACCATATACTTTCCTCTTAGAATGACTTTCACTGTGTCCCAGAGATTTTTTTTTATTATATTATGTTAGTCACCTACAGTACATCCCTAGTTTTTGATGTAAAGTTCCATGATTCATTACTTGCGTATAACACCCAGTGCACCATGCAATACGTGCCCTCCTTAATACCCATCACCGGCCTATCCCATTCCCCCCGCCCTGAAGCCCTCAGTTTGTTTCCCAGAGTCCACAGTCTCTCGTGGTTCATTCCCTCTTCTGTTTACCCCCCCCCTTTCTTCTTCCCTTTCTTCTCCTACCGATCTTCCTACTACTTATGTTCCATAAATGAGTGAAACCATATGATAGTTGTCCTTCTCTGCTTGACTTATTTCACTTAACATTATCTCCTCCAGTGCCGTCCATGTTGCAGCAAATGTTGAGACATCGTTCTTTTTGATGGCTGAGTAATATTCCATTGTATATATGGACCACATCTTCTTAATTCAGTCATCTGTTGAAGAGCATCTCGGCTCCTTCCACGATTTAGCTATTGTGGACAATGCTGCTATGAACATTGGGGTGCATATGGCCCTTCTCTTCACTACGTCTGTATCTTTGGGGTAAATACCCAGCAGTGCAATGGCTGGATCATAGGGTAGCTCAATTTTTAACTTTTTAAGGGACCTCCACACTGTTTTCCAGAGTGGCTGTACCAATTTGCATTCCCACCAACAATGTAAGAGGGATCCCCTTTTTCCACATCCTCTCCAACAATTGTTGTTTCCTGCCTTGTCAATTTTTGCCATTCTAACTGGCATAAGGTGGTATCTCAGTGTGGTTTTGATTTGAATTTCCCTAATGGCTAATGATTTTGAACATTTTTTCATGTGTCTGTTAGCCATATGTATGACTTCATTAGAAAAGTGTCTGTTCATATCTTCTGCCCATTTTATGATTTGTTTATTTGTTTCTTGTGTATTGAGTTTGAGAAGTTCTTTGTAGATCTTGGATACCAGTCTTTTATCTGTAGTGTCATTCGCAAATATCTTCTCTTATTCTGTGGGCTGCCTCTTAGTTTTTTTGACTGTTTCCTTGGCTGTGCAGAAGCTTTTTATTTTGATGAAGTCCCACAAGTTCATTTTTTCTTTTGTTTCTCTTGCCTTTGGAGATGTGTCATGAAAAAAGTTGCTGTGGCCGATGTCATAGAGGTTGCTGCCTATGTTCTCCCCTAGGATTTTGATGGATTCCTATCTCACATTGAGGTCTTTCATCCATTTGGAGTTTATTTTTGTGTATGGTGTGAGAGAGTGGTCAAGTTTCATTCTTTTGCATGTAGCTGTCCAATTTTCCCAGCACCATTTATTGAAGAGACTGTTTTTTTTTTTTCCATTGGATGTTTTTTCCTGTTTTGTCAAAGATTAGTTGCCCAAAGAGCCGAGGGTTCTCTATTCTGTTCCATTGGTCTATGTGTCTGTTTTTGTGCCAGTACCATGCTGTCTTTGTGATCACAGCTTTGTAGTATAGCTTGAAATCATCCCAGAGATTTTGAACTGTTGTGTTTTCATTTTCATTTGTCTTTATGTATTTTTTAAAATTCTTTCTTTGATTGCTTCATTGACCTACTGGTTATTTAGTATCATGTTGTTTAGTTTCCATGTGCTTGTGCTTTTTCCTATTTTTTCCTTTCTATTTATTTCTAGTTTCATACTATTGTGGTATGATTTCAATCTTCTTAAATTTATTGAGGCTTGTTTTATCACCTAATACATGATCAATTCTGGGGAACGTTCCATGTACACTTGAATGTGTATTCTGTTGTTTTGGGGTGGAATGTTCTGTATGTATCTGTTAGATACGTCTGGTCCAGGGTGTCCTTCAAAGATATTCTTGCTTATTGATTTTCCGTCTCGATGATCCATTCATTGATATAAATGGAGTGTTAAAGTCCTCTATTATTATTGTATTACCATTCTCTCTTTATGTTTGTTAATATTTGCTTTACGTTTCTAGGTGCTCCAGTTGGGTGCATAGATATTTACAATATTATATCCTCTTGTCGGATTGATCCCTTTATCATTAGGTAATGCCCTTCTTTATCTCTTGTTACAGTCTTTATTTTAAAATATATTTTGTCAGATATAAGTATTGCTACCCCATATTTTTTTTATTTTTTTGCTTTCATTTGCATGGTGAATATTTTTCCATCCCTTTATTTTTAGTCTGTATGCATCTTTAGGTCTGAGGTGAATCTTCTGTCTGCAGTATATATATGGTTCTTATTTTTTACCCATTCTTCCACTCTATATCTTTTGATTGGAGCTTTTAGAACATTTACATGTAAAGTAATTATTTTTTTTATAATTTTTATTTTGTTATATTTGTCACCATACAGTACATCCCCAGTTTTTGATAGATATATACTTATTGCCATTTTAAAAATTCATTTTCTGGTTGTTTTTGTAGTTCTTCTTTGTTCCTTTCTTCTTCCCTTGCTCTTTTTATTTGGAATTCATGAATATCTATAATATTTCATTTAGCTTTTTTTCTCTTATTTTTTGTGTATTTATCATAGGTTTTGGGTTTGTGGTTACTATGAGGTTTGTATATAACATCCTAAGTAAATAGAGTCCATATTAATTCGATGGGCATTTAAGTTCAAACACATTTAAAAAAACAGGGGGAGGAGTTATGGCAGAGGAGTAGGGGACCCTAAGTTTGTCTGGTCCCTGGAATTCAGCTAGATAGTTATCAAATCATTCTGAACACCTGTGAACTCATTTGGAGATCTGAGAAGAGAAATTCTGCAATTCTACAAATAGAAAAGAGACCACTTTTTGGAAGGTAGGAGGTGTGGAGACTTGAATCCAGGGTGATATATTGGAGGATACGGCAGAAGGGAGGGAGCCGACTTAAAGAGGCTACCACAAAGTATTATAAGCAGCAAAGCACAAAATCAGAACTTTTAGAAGTCAGCTACAGTGGGGGACATCCTTGACTTAAAAGTGAAGTGGGTCAGAATCCCGGGTGGGACAGCATGGTTTCAGGATCCCCAGGGTCATGAGAAGAACAAGAGTGCCTGGGTGCAGCAGAGTTTCCAGGCATCGGAGTGGGGAAGCCAACTGAAAACAGCGAGTCTAGGTGCCTGCTTTCTGCTCTGTGTTACCATAAACTATGAACTGCTGCATGGTTGTGTGACTGCTTTCCTGGCAGGAGCCCAGCAAAAGGCAGAAGCATGGCAAGACCCCGCTCCCTCCCCCAGGAGGAATAGTGTTGGTCCATGTCACAGGAGTCTATAAAATTTGGAGTCTTGAAACTCAGTCACATGCCTGAGATAAAAATGCTCTGTCACAGGCTGGGTGAACACAGAGTTTGGCCAGAAACCAGGGAGACAAGAGTGATTGACTGCTTTTCTGTGAGGGCTCACTGAAGAATGGGGGGTGTGAACTTTCAGCTCTGGGGCTAGAGAGCAGGATGCCACCATTTTCATTCCACCCATTGGTGCTGAAAGCCTTCAGGGAGCAAAACAGCACCACAGAGTAGAATCCAAAGCCACTTACACTAAGCTTAGCCCCCTAGCAAGGGAGGCACATTTCCACAAGGGCAAGAGCAACTAAGAATCAGTGCAACAGGCCCCTCCCTCAGAAGACCAGAAGGAACAACTGGCTAGTGCCAAGTTTACTGATCATAGAGAACTGCAAACTTCAACTCTTGGGGGAAACAGTATATAGCATTTGTGCTTTTTTTTTATTCTTTAGTCTTTCAGTATTATTTTTTTAGCTTTTTCTTATTTTTTCAATTATTTTTTATTCTTTTTTAATTTTTATTTTATATATATGTTATATTATATAACGTATATGTACTATTTTTTGTTTCCTTTCATTGTATTTTGTTTTATTTTTGTAAATATGTGTTTTTCTTTCTTTCCTATTTTGGGATCTACTTTCTTTTTGCCTTTTTAAAATTTAAATGCAGTTAATTAACATATACTGTATTATTAGTTTCAGAGGTAGAATTTAGTGATTCATCAGTTGTATATAACACCCAGTGCTCATTACATCACATGCCCTCCTTAATGCCCATCATCCTGTTACCCCATCCCTCCACCCCCTTTCTCTCCAGCAACCCTCAGTTTCTTTCCTAAGGTTAAGAGTCTCTTTTTATCTTTAAGTCCCAATAGTTCATTTTTGCTTTTGTTTCCCTTGCCTTTGGAGATGTGCCTTGCCAGAAATTGCTGCGGCCAAGGTCAAAGAGGTTGCTGCCTTTTTTCTCCTCTAGGTTTTGATGGATTCCTGTCTCACATTTAGGTCTTTCATCCATTTTGAGTTTATCTTTGTGTATGGCGTGGGAATGGTCCCGTTTCATTTTTCTGCATGGTGTGGACCTCATTGGGTTCATCTTGTTGGGAACTGTGTGAGCTTCTTGGACTTAGATGTCTATTTCCTTCCCTGGGTTAAGGAAGTTTTCAGTTATTGTATCTTCACATAAGTTATCTACACCTTTCTCTCTTCTTCTAGTACCCCTATAATGCAAATGTTTGTTCACTTGATGTCCAAGAGATCTCTTAATCTATCCTCATTTTAAAAAATTATTTTCTCTTTTTGCTGTTCAGCTTGTGTGCTTTTCATTACCCCGTCTTCCGGAACACCGATACATTCTTCTGCATCCTCTAAGCTACTGTTGATTCCCTGTAGTGTTGTTTTTAATTTCAGTTATTGTATTCTTCAGCTACACTTGGTTCTTTTTAATATTTTCTCTCTTTATTGAAGGTCTCACTGAGTTTTTCCATTCTTTTGTCCAGCCTAATGAGTATCTTCAGAATCATTACTTTATCAAGCATATTGCTTTATCTCTGTTTCATTTAATTCTTTTACTGAGGATTTTTCTTGTTCTTTTGCAGCATAGTCTTCTGTCTCCCCATTTTGCTTGAATTTCCATGTTTGTTTCTATGGATTTGGTGAAACTGCTACTTCTCCTCAAGTTGAGGAGTGGTCTTGTGTATGGTGACCCCTATACAGATTTGGTGACTTGCTGGCTGGCTGGAGCTGTGGCTATATGTTCTAGTTACTCTTTTCACTGTGTTTTTTTTTTTTATAGAAAGAATAAAGGAAAGAAAATAATAATATAAAAAGATAAAATAATAAAATAAAAGAAGAAAAGAAAAACTTAAAAAGAAAAGAAAGGAGAAAAGGAACAAGAAGGATAAGAGCAAAACTAGGAAGAAAAAAATGAAAATAAAACAATACCAAAATTTTAAAAAGTAAATAAAATAGAACAGTAAAAATTAAACAAACAAAAACAGAAAACTGTGGCTTGTTTTCTGTGTCCCAGCACCACAGGATGGCTGCTGTGGGCTTTAGGACCCTGGACTTGCTGAGGTCACAAACTCACTATGAGCCAGACTGTGCTCTGGTCTGGGCTCCTAAGGCGGAGGGAGAGAGAACATTCCCACAGTTCCTCCATCCTTTTAAACCGTGGCTTTTTTTCTGTGCTCCAGCATGACCTGGGTTGGTGTGGGCTTTAGGACCCTGGACTTGCTGAGGTGACAAGCTCCCTGTGATGACTGGACCTGCCAGTTGTGGCCTCAGGAACTTCCAAATATGTCATCCAAACTTGCTCCTTTTATGGCAGACAGACCCTGCCACAGTCTGGGCTTTAGAGGTGGAGTGGGAGAGAATGTTCCTGCAATACCTTGCCCCTTTTGTTTTTTATTTATTTTTAAATATTTATTTATTTATTTATTTGAGAGAGAGAAAGAGAGAGTGCAAGTGGGGGGAGGGGCAGAAGGAGACAATCTCAAGCAGACTCCCTGCTGATTGCGGAACCCAACCGGGGGTTCAGTCTCATGATGCATGAGATCATGACCCGAGTCAAAAGCATGAGTTGGTCATTCAACCAGGTGCCCCTGAGCTACCCAGGTGCCCCTCCTTGGCCCTTTTAAACCTGGTTTAAACCTAGGGCTGCTGTGGGCTTGTGTACCCTGGGCTCACTGAAGTTTCGAACTCACTGAAGTAACCAGACTGGGTCCACCAGTTATGGTGTCCTGATCCTGTTCTGGTCTAGGCTTCCAAGTTGGGATGGGAATGTAAACCGTGTTGCTCTTCACTCCTTTTGACCTGCAGAGCTTCCCCACAGCTCCTCAGCCACTTGGCAGAGTTCTAGTGTGTCTCTTTTATATGCTGGTTGCTCTTTTAAACCACAGGTTTTTTTCTGTGCCCCAGGACAGAGGGTTTTTTCCTGTTCCCAATCCCTCAGTACTATCCCTCCCCACTGCAGCTCAGAGCATTCGGGGTGGGAGTTCTTTTTGCTACTGTGTCTCTGTCTCTGTTGCTGTTCTCTTGCCTTTCCTTCTGTCTTTGGTTGTTCAGTAGCTGTTCAGTCAGCCCTCAGTTCTTCAGAGGAAATTGTTCTATTAATAAGTGTAATTTGGTTTGTTCTGTGGAGGAGGTAAGTTCAGAGTCTTCCTATGTTACCACCTTTAACCAGAAGCTCAGGGTGCCCTTCCTGTTTTGAACTTCCCTCTGTATCCTCTCTTCCTCAATCTACCATCTTTAATTTGGCACTTCACCTTCTCTTGATCCCTGAGTCATGCACTTAGTGGAATCCCTGCCTTGGGTAGCTTCAGATTTCAAGTACACATTTGGTTTGTGAAAGAAAACTTCTTTGTCACTTTCTTAACTCCTATCATTGTTTATCCCAAATCGTCACGATTTTTAAGCTCTATCACTTACATTTTACCACATTTGCTTTCATTCTTCTTTAAGGTGGCTTTTTGACTGGCTAACAGAGACACGAAAAAATGTTCAACATCATTAACCATCAGGGAAATTCAAATCAAAACCACATTGAGATACCACCTTACACCAGTTAGAATGGCAAAAATTGACAAGGCAAGAAACACCAAATGTTGGCAAGGATGTGGAGAAAGGGGATCCCTCTTACACTGTTGGTGGGAATGCAAGTTGGTATAGCCATTTGGAAAACAGTGTGGAAGTCCCTCAAAAAGTTAAAAATAGAGCTACCCTATGACCCAGAAATTGCACTACTGGGTATTTACCCCAAAGATACAGATGTAGTGAAAAGAAGGACCACATGCACCCCAATGGTCATAGCAACAATGTCCACAATAGCCAAATTGTGGAAGGAGCCGAGATGCCCTTCAACAGATGAATGGATAAAGAAGATGTGGTCCATATGTACAACGGCATATCACTCAGCCATCAGAAAGGATGAATGCCCACCATATGCATTGACGTGGATGGAACTGGAGGAGATTATGCTAAGTGAAATAAGTCAAGCAGAGAAAGACAATTATCATATGGTTTCACTTATATGTGGAACATCAGGAATAGCGTGGAGGACATTAGGAAAAGGTAGGGAAAAATGAAGGGGGGGAAATCAGAGGGGGAGAAGAACCTTGAGAGACTATGGATTCCAGAAAACAAACTGAGGGTTTCAGAGGGGAGGAGGGTGGGGGATGGGTTAGTCCAGCGATGGGTATTAAGGAGGGCATGTGTTGCATGGAGCAGTGGGTGTTATACGCAAACAATGAATCATGGAACACTACATCAAAAACTAATGACGTACTGTATGGTGACTAACATAACATAATAAAATTTTAAAAAATAAGGTGTCTTTTCAGTTTACTGCTCTTTCCAAGGCGATGTTAGAGATGGTTTTCTTTGTTTTTATTACTTTTGCTTCATCTCTTCCCACCCCTGACACACACACACACACACACACACACAGAGGTATATATTAGAATAATTCATTAAACCCATAATATAAACTCAGTAGAGAGAAGTTGCTGTTTTAAATATGTGTGCCAGTATTTAATTGGAGATATTTTATGACTACATGTATACTGTTCCTTCATGCCCACCAAAATAAAACCCCACTTTTTTCTCTATTATCATTAAACATAACAAAGTATACAAAAGCATATTATAGCTTGTACAGCAGCATATAAGGTGAATTTTTGTTGTTATTGTTTCAATAGCACTCTTGGAGGGTAATTATTTTAGAGGAGCCTTGGAAATTGCCTGCCTGGTCAACATGGAGTATCCTCAGCTGCCAATATCTGCACATCACTCTGTCTGGGCCATAAGTGGGGACTTGACCCATGCTGGACAAATGATATTCTTTCTTCTAGGAATTTGGTTTATAACTGAAGGGTAGGCAGATAGTTTGAGCTCATTACATTGAAGGAAATGTAAATGTGGGGACTTCACAGGAAAAGTTTTCTACCTTCCAAGTGGATTGAGAATAAAATATAGGTCTGTAGGAAGACAGAGAGAAATAGAGGGCTACTAGACCCATGGAGAGAAGCAGAAATGACGTATAAACATCTAGTTTTGGTGGTCTTTCCTGGCATCTGGTTGCTTTCTTATTCTTCACACCTCAGCATTTTTATATGAATGTTTCTGTCTGTTACTTACAACCAAAGAGTTAAAACTAATAAAAGTGTCTTACCCAAGAAAGTGAATATCCTGAGCATAATCCAATTAACTCCATGCAGTTCTATGGTTATGAACTATAACCTTTTGGTCTGGTCCACCATCATAGAAAACCAGGCTTGGCATCACAAAGGTGAGAAGTGTTGGAGGATCCATGCCAATTAATCATTGCTTCTGGTATCACAACACATTGGATATCCCATGGATGATTCAAGCCTTGTAATGCATGGGAGGAATGGTAGTTGTAAATGGCTGTAGCCATGGCCCTGTGCAGTACCTGTGAAGATTGCTTACTTTTGTAATATCAGGGCCTAGGGAACCCTGGGGAGCACCTCCTTGAAATTCATTAGTAGGTTCCCTCTTGTCAGGTACTTTGGCTCTCAAACATGATAAGCAGCCGTATGAATTCCAGTCAGGTCATCTCCGGCAAATGTTTATTTGGATTGTCGCTACATAGCACTGAGGCATCTACCTCCATTTCTCATCAGATCTCTAGGCAGCTCCTCAGCCAGCATGCACTACCAGCATGTGCAGATTGTGTGTTGAAGTGCGTGTGGAGTGACGGGGAAAAAAGAGTGAGTGTTTGTATGATGACAGAGCTCCATTCTAGTTCAACCACTATCACTATGTCTTTGATGTTTTTAACTTGAAGTGATGGTCATCTCCTGATTATTGTTTTCATCTTTAAGCTGGAAAATATTATCTTCTCTGACACATATTTCACATGGTCCATAAAGACCAATGTTTTTGTTTTTTTGTCTAATATAGGCTATACAAATATATACTAAAGTTATTTTTCTAATGTTAGTACTCATGAAAAAGTCTTTTAGGGGCCCCTGGGTGGCTCATCCGGGCGCCTGGGTGGCTCAGTCGTTAAGCGTCTGCCATTGGCTCAGGGCGTGATCCCAGAGTCCTGGGATTGAGCCCCACATCAGGCTTCTCTGCTGGGAGCCTGCTTCTTCCTCTCCCACTCCCCCTGCTTGTGTTCCCTCTCTCGCTGGCTGTGTCTCTGTCAAATAAATAAATAAAATCTTTAAAAAAAAAGACTTTTAATTCCTCTTTGAGGACCTAATGCAATGAGGAGAAATGAAAGGGCAAGAACACATATCTGCCCTTTCCTACTGCAAATCATTCTGCAAAGCCCAATTCATCTGACGTGAGGGACATCCATTCATGCTTTAGTGGAAGGAGCTGAGAGAGGTCTGCCCATCTAAATGGAGAACTGCCACTCAGACACCACAGGGACCTATGGATGTTAGTGACAGAGCTACAGAGAAGTCATAGGACCTGGGTCTGATCCTGTTTCAACTACCCACAAGTCCCTCTAATCACACTTAGGGCATTTCTCTTAACTAACAAGGGGCCTCTTTCTTCATCCATTTAAAAAAATGGAGATAAAATAAAATCTTTAAAAAAAAAGGGGGGGGGCGCCTGGGTGGCACAGCGGTTAAGCGTCTGCCTTCGGCTCAGGGCGTGATCCCGGCGTTCTGGGATCGAGCCCCACATCAGGCTCCTCCGCTATGAGCCTGCTTCTTCCTCTCCCACTCCCCCTGCTTGTGTTCCCTCTCTCGCTGGCTGTCTCTATCTCTGTCGAATAAATAAATAAAATCTTTAAAAAAAATGGAGATAATAACACCCATTCTGTATTTCTTACAGAGTTGATTTAAAGGCCAAGTAAGATAAAATATGAAAGTACTTAGAAAGATGAAACCATGACAACAATGTAAGACATTTTTCTTTTATAACAACACACACACACACTATATATATATAGTGTATATATATATAGTGTATATATATACACTATATATATATATATATGTGTGTGTGTAATTTATTTATGTGTATGTGGTGTTTTCTTTAAGTCCATTCAATGGTTTCTTTTGACCTCCCATTTAACTTTTGACCTCACATCTCCCTTCATAAAATACATTTCCAGTCACTTTATCTTTACAAAAAAAGAATATTTTACCACAAATTCAAGATAAAAAAGAAATGTACAGCTAAAGGTCTGCAGGGGAAAAAATCTAAATGAGTCCATTAACGATAACTAAAAAGTCAGTCCATCACAAATGGAAAAGGCAAGTAAACAGTCACATTTAATGAAATCTAGTTAAGGAAATAAATCACTCTCTATTTCTCTTTTCCCCAATGCCAATGTTTCATGACTAGGTTTTTGAAACCAAGTGTTTGGAGATAAAGTTAATTCGAAATGTGGTTTCTCAACTATTTAAATAGCAAGTCTTTCTCCCATGTTTACTTAAATGCACACACAGAGCTGCATGAAGTCCAAACACCGAATACTTTATATACTAAGACTATGTAGTATCAGTACAAATGAGAATCTACGTGATAAGAAACATCATGCTCATACCTCATACTTTTCTGTTCTGAATGGAATTTTTAGAGATAAAATCCTTGAAATTAATGATTTAAAAATGTTAACTTTCTAATATCATAATGAAAATCAAGGTTGACAATTAGCTTCTTATGCTACACATAGTATGGTAGAGATTCCTATTTGAGCCATCGGAAAGTTACTTTAAAAAGATGTTTAACAAGTATTTCACATAATTGTTAAACAAATAAACATTTAAAGAACACTTATTATATACCACTTGATGTTCTAGGCACTTGGAATACATCCGTAAACCAACGGAAATATAATAAGAATTGGAAGGTAACAGAAGATAATAAATTGTTTTAATTAAATATATTTTTGGCTTACTTAAGTGGTATTGCCTTTTTAATGGAAATAGATAACAATAATAGTAAAATTAAAATATATAACAATAATAATTTTTCCCTAATCTATAGAAGTAATAGTTATCTTTCATAAAACAATGTTCTAGTTCAACATATCAACAGGAAGAACATTTTTATTTTTGAATTCATTTGATTTTGTGAAGCACAAATAGTAATGCTATATTAACGAAAGAGTTTAGCTCAAGAACATCCCACCCTCTCTATGTCCTTCCTTCCATATTATGATAGGCAGTGTTAGTAGTTGGAAGTGAAAAATTAATAGACATAATTTTGTTTTTGTATTTTGTTTTTGCTTCTGAGAAAATTGAGGGTGTAGATAAAGTTGGAAACCATGGCTGTGCATGGCACAGATTAACATTCTTGTGAACATTTCTCAGTGCTCGTGGCAGCACAGAAAGCAGACTCATGGGTTCTGGTTCATGACTTGATGCAAATTTGTCTAAACATAGATGAGTGCATTAAATTCCCTAAAGTGTAAGCTTCTGTATCTGCAAAATGAGAGATGGATCAGATGATCTGGAAGATCACTTTTAGATATAAAATTCCCTAATTCCTACTGATAGAAATGATATGAAACATAGATTAATATATAGTTCTAGACATGAAGAAAAAAGTGTTGTAAACCAATATACCTAAATACTACTCTGAAGAATTACAAAGCAAAAGGCAAGTTTTTAACTATAAATAGATTAAAACTGTAAAAACTATGAGTAGCCTGTGGAAGGAAAAAAGGTGTGAATACTAATATAAAATTAACAAATGACAGCCTTTGCATTCCTACCTGAAGAACTATTGAGATGTGTCATAGCCCTCATTTTCTCTCCTCCTCTGATAGGGCCCAGATTGTGTTAAAGGTTTTCTGTCATGGGGTGACCGAGTGGCTCAGTCGGTTAAGAGTCCAACTGTTGATTTTGGCTCAGGTCATGATCTCAGAGTCGTGAGACTGAGCCTCACATCAGGCTGTGTGCTGAGTGGGGGGTCTGCTTGGGATTCTCTCTCCCTCTCCCTCTGCCCCTCATCCTGCTCTCTCTCTCTATCTCTCAAACAAATCAATCTTTTTTCTTTATAATAATTTTTTGTTATATTATGTTAGTCACCATACAGTACATCCCTAGTTTTTGATGTAAAGTTCCATGATTCATTACTTGCGTATAACACCCAGTGCACCATGTAATATGTGCCCTCCTTAATACCCATCACCAGCCTATCCCATTCCCCCACCCCCTCCCCTCTGAAGCCCTCAGTTTGTTTCCCAGAGTCCATAGTCTCTCATGGTTCATTCCCCCTTCTGATTACTCCCCCTTTCTTCTTCCCTTTCTTCTCCTACTGATCTTCTTACTTCTTATGCTCCATAAATGAGTGAAACCATATGATAATTGTCCTTCTCTGCTTGACTTATTTCGCTTAGCATTGTCTCCTCCAGTCCCGTCCATGTTGCAGCAAATGTTGAGAAATCGTTCTTTCTGATGGCTGAGTAATATTCCATTGTATATATGGACCACATCTTCTTAATTCAGTCATCTGTTGAAGGGCATCTCGGCTCCTTCCACGATTTAGCTATTGTGGACAATGCTGCTATGAACATTGGGGTGCATAAGGCCCTTCTCTTCACTACTCTGTATCTTTGGGGTAAATACCCAGTAGTGCAATTGCTGGATCATAGGGTAGCTCAATTTTTAACTTTTTAAGGGACCTCCACATTGTTTTCCAAAGTGGCTGTACCAACTTGCATTCCCACCAACAATCAATCTTAAAAAAAAAAAAAAAAAGTTTCCCTGTCAGAGCTACTGCTCTGTGTCCTGAGGCCAGATGCCTATGAGAACAATGTCTGCATCAATGGCAATCACAACTCTCCTGGCCCAATCATGCTCAGCTGCCAATCATACTGCCAAAACAAAGCCACTGCTTTGTGGCTTCCAATGTTGTCCTCATGGAGGTGGGATAGGGCTCTCTCAAAGGCTTTCATTTTGTGCCTTGTTTCTTCCATTTCCTTACAGTTTCTTCTGTTAATTCATTCCTCCACTCAATAAAATTTTTATTTAGTGTATGTTATGTGGAAAATACTGTTCTAGAAACTAAGGACACAGAGATATTCATGGTAGACATTGTCATTGGGAAGACAGGCATAGAGCACATATTTACAAGTGTTTGCTAAACACAGAGTCTCTAAAACTCTATAGGAAGGTATGGTGAATTTCCTCCCAAGCAAGTTTGGAAGTCATTTGAGTGACACCAGCCCATAGTGGAGTCATAAGTATCTTCTCATGGGCAATCAGCAAGTGTCTGAGGATTGCACACAGACATGTCAACCCTGTTTAACCACCAAAAAGTTTTCTCCTAGTCCAGAAACTATTTTGTCAAGACTGTTAATATTATAGAATCCTGGGGCCAGAGTCTTAATATTATAGGATTCTGGTTTCAGACTGCCAGTCCCAAAGTTGTCTTTACCATACCAAGGTCCTTCTATAACAGGGTTCATAAAGTAGGCATGACATAGAGTGGTGAGAACATGGACTTCTGGGTTCAAATCACTGTTCCAGCACTCTCTGGCTGTGCAATATTAGATAAGTTATTTAACCTCTCCAAATCTTAGTTTCTTTATCTCTACATGAGAGGACTCATAGGCTTCTTACAAGGATTAACTGAAACATCTGTGCTTTGCACATACCTTGTGCACAGACCCTCAAAAAATATTAGTTCTTACTATCTTTTTATTCCTCAAAATCCTGTTTTAATATGTATGCATATTGATAAAGATTGAAAGGAAATTAAGAAAATTTAAATACTGGAGCATGGTGATAGCATTGTGGATGGTTGTTAATGATGTCTCAGTTTCTGCTGCTATAGTTTGTCCATGAAATGTATACTATATATTAAAACTTTCCCCTTTACCCAGGTAGCGCCTGTTATTGTAGAAAATGTAGGAAATCAGATAAGTTAAAAAAAATCAGATAAGTAAAAAGAAGAAAAAATTATCACCTATAATTTCACAATTAAAGATATCTACTGCCAAAACAAAATTTATTAAATGCTGGGTTAAAAGGTAAACTTGTCAGAAAACATCAATCACATATTTAGTAAGTAGAGGACAGATACTGATAAAGGACTAACTTAAAAGGAGCTACAAAGGGATTGACATGCTCAGGTAGGATTTGGGCTGGAAGATCATGAAGGGACTTGCAGGGATCGTCTTGGAAGACTTTACCTCCTCCTACCAAGTTGTCCTATAAAACGCTTAATCAAGCTCATCGTTGAGGCTAGCCTTATTAAAGGCTATAGGCCCTTATTCTTTGCCCCTTTTTACCCCACATTTCTGCTTCACTGCTCATTGGTATTTCCGGCTATTTTTTAAGACAGAGACTTTGATGCCACACATAACCAATCTTGTTCATAAGGCCTTCAGCCCTTACCAGCATTATTTTTCCTTGTAGTTATCACTGTCTAAATACTAAGGTATTTTACTCATTTATTTGTTTTTTATGTCTCTCTCATTTCTATAAGGAGAGTTCCATGCATATAGGGACTTTCATTTGATCCGTTCTCTGATGTATTTCTAGTATCTGTCACATAACAGATGCTCAATAAATGCTGAATGAAATGGAGGAAAAAGCTTAAAACATATAATCTGCTGATAAGTAAATAAAAAGGTCATCTCAGATCATTCACTCTTCTGATGGTAGTAAGGGGGGAGGCCACTGAGTATAAAATGGAGGAAAGTGGGGATGAGAAAAGGAAGAACCAGCATTGTCTAGTGATGTGGGATATACATGTCACATACTCGACAGTACTTCTGGGTTACAGTGGGTTGAACTTCATTCAGGTGAGTATGAATAAAACTCTTCACTAAGACTATAAAATAAGAAATAGGAGTAAGGCCAGTGTATTACTCTGCTAGGGCTGCCATAACCAAATACTGCAGACTGAGTGGCTTAGACAACAGACATTTATTTTCTACCAGTTATGGAGTATGGAAGTCCAAGATCAAGGTGTTTGCAGGTTTGATGTCCTCTGAGGCCTCTTTCCTAGGCTTGCAGACAGCCACCCTTTGCTGCCCCTTCACAGTGTGTTTTCTCAGTGGAAGCATACCCCAGTATCTCTCTGCTTGTCCTCATTTCCTCTTCTTATAAGAACATCAGCCAGTTTGGATTATGGCCCACATTAACGGCCTCATCTTAATCACCTCTTTAAAGGCCCCATTTGCAAATACATTCATATTGTGCAGTACTGGGGTTTAGGGCTTCAATATATGAATTTAGGAGGGACTCGATTCAGCCCATAACATCCAGTTCTCTCAGTGTAGGTGGCAAAAGCACTTTGCTTCACCTGCTTATATAGCTATTTCAGACAGCTTTTTTTTTTTTCTTTCTACCTTTAGAGAGAGTTGTGTGATTTTGTTTCCCGGATGCTCTTTCACAGAGGAATTATTGTTGGCTGGTTACTGACTTGTGGCGATACATAATTCCAATAAATAAGACCCATCTTGAGAAGTGTAAATTTATCTATATCTCTTACAAATTTGATTCAAAACATTATGATAAAAGTGCAATGGAATCCAACATGTTTCAAAGTCATCTGTTACCACAGGAATATAAGAATATTAGGACATGTGTAGCTAGATTTCCCTTAAAATTTTCAAGATACAAACATATAAAAAGAAATTATATGAAGGTTATCGGAGTATTTCTATGACATCCAATTTCATTTCTTCAAAAATAGAGTTTAGAAATATGGTAAAAGTATTTAATGCAAATAAATGGCACAGAGTAAAATACTTAGAGGTAAATAAAACATATGAGGTCTGCAGCCAAGGATGCCAAGTAGAATGTTATCTTCGTGGGCTGGAAAGAAATTAAATATCACCTAGTCAAGGATTTTTATTTTGTATATGAGGAAATTAATTCTTGAGAAGGCAAATTGTGTTCTCCATGTGATAGAATGTAAATAGAATCCAGTCCTACCCAACTCCACCTCAATCAGTGCTCTAGTTCCCATTTCTACACTCAAATATATATGAAATCCAAGGTGAATGTCTTGGTCTGCCCAAAGGCCTTCCTAACATTTTTAGAATGAGATTTGGAACACACCATGAGCAGTGAGTGCCACCAAGAAAATTTAAGTAGGAAATTAGAAAGAATAATGGAAAGAGAGTAGACTCTGGATTCAAAAGACATTGGAACACCATTTAACATCTCTATGATCTTAGGCAAGACACTTCACTTCATTAAACCTAATTGTGTCATGTGCATACTGGGAATAACAATAATTCTTGCCATATGGGCTTCACTGAGTTCATTGATGAACAAAAAAGATAAAGGACCTGCAAACTCTGTAAATATTAAAGTGGGTATTCAAACACTGTATGTGAGAATCATTGTTATATGCCAAGAATTAGTGTGCTAGTGAGATCTAGTTTTTAGGCAGAGAGCTGATTTGGATATGTAATCTGGGCTAGGTATACTAAGAATGAAAATGTCAGTTTTATTTACTTTTCTTTTTAAACAAAAAATAGTGCCAGCTACATGAACCAACTCAGAGTTCAAGTTTAAAGAACACCATCTCCATTTTAATTAAAGTACATAAACTATGGCTTATCATGACAGCTACAACCAAGGGGAGATGGTATTAAAACCAGTAATTTCCTGGCACTATTCCATTGGAACTAGTCTGTTTAATAGAGGGTTGGTACAGTTTCAGAGCTGAGTACTCTTAGAAGAGAACTCCCTGCTGGCAGGTCTCTGAAAATCCAATTAGCAACAACTATCAGTAATTAGTTATTGAACATCACATCTATATAAAACCTAAATGCTCCTGTCCTTGCTAGTCTTTGCATACAAAATGAAATCATACTTATTTTCTCCTGGAGCCCTTACTTGCTAGTCTCTAGAAAACATCTCCCCTCAAAATATTCCCCTGCTATTTCTGAACTTCCCAGAGGCTATGCTCAGGAACTGGTCGGTCCTTCATGTTCTTCTGTTCCTGCCCCTCATACCATCAGTGGCTCCTTCTCCTATTAATGAGCATCTTGAGATCACCACTTTCCTGGTGCACTATCGTCTACTGGTGATAGCCACCAACATCCCATGGCATAGTGTCTTTCCTGTCCCTTGGTTTTCCCCCATGTAGAGACCCCAGTTCACTTCAAGGGGTGAACATGCTTCAAGTCTCTTCTGGCCTCAAAGTCCAGCCCCTCTCAGAACTCCCATCCCCTCAAGCCCAAAAAGAAGAGAAAGGCCCTCCTCCTGCAACCTTTCCTTCCACAAGTCTAAGCCACTTATGATGTCTTTCCCCAGTGCTAGCCTGTTCACAAGATGACTGACAATTCACAGATAAATTCCTTTCAAGAGTAAACGTCTACTCATAGGCTGGAGTCTGGCCCTAGAATCACACAATTAAAATAGAATAACTTTTCCAAGGCCAAACTCGTTGGGGCTTAAAATGGTTACATTTGCAATATACAGAGTCTGGTCCAGTTTGCACTGTTTTAGGCTCAATCCATTTTTTTGCATTATTTCTTCTGTCACGAGGTAAGGAACTTGGGCCTGCATGATTTTCCTACTGGTTTGGTCTTATTGCAAACAAACAAATTAAGAAATACTCTGAGGTGGGAATTGATTGACTTATATAACTAGGAAGTTCTGGAATGGAGTTCCCTAAGTATACCATACACTCACCCATTGTCACATCTGGGTTCCCTCTTTCTCTACCGTCTGTTATGTTTCTCTCTCATTTTAGGAAAAATTCCTTCATGTAGCAGGTAGGATGTTGAGGGTTTCATGGCTGCAGACAACTCTAGGCCAGTTGCCATCCCATCCCATCCTAGAAACCCCAAAGGGGAGAGCAGAAAGGATTCTGATCCACTCTGTGTCACTTTCTCATCCTTGGCCAGTCATTACAGTTGAGAGGAGATAGGCAGCTCCTCCAGAACCACATGGGGTGATAGATGAGGCCAAAGGAAAGGACATGCTATTCCAAAAAGGAGAAAGTAGGCACAATGGACAAAGAGGAGCAAGGGATTAAGGCTGTCTAAATATAAATTTAAGGACCTAAAAAATGATTTTTCTATCTCTTCAAAAGTGATATGCTAAAACCCCCAATTTATATTACTAAACAGAACTCTTAATATTTTAGTCTGATAAACTGCAATTAGGCAACTTCACTGAATTAAAGACCATTTGGTAGGTATTTACCTCCTATCTTAAGTCCTAACTTTCCCACCAGGGTGATACCTATTAAAACAAAGAGAGTATCTGCTCCGAGTCCAATGCCAGTCTCCCTCCTAGAAGGCAGAAATACTTGTAACTCTCTAAATTGGAGATTTTCCAGTTTGAGATTATTGGAAACCCTGTTACATATGTGGTATTAGTGATTAAAGCACAGATTTTGAAATCAGAAAGTCTGGCTTTGGCTCCCCTTTCTACCATGTACTACGTCCATGACTTTGAGCAGATTTTCAATCCTAGTTTCCTTGCAAATAAAATGGGGATAATAATTTCTACTTCACTAGGTTATTGTGAGGATTAAATTAAATAATGCTTTATAAGTGGTAGCTATCGTTAATGGTATTAGTACAGTGGTTTTAGAATCAATTCAACTTTTACTTTCATTCACACTGATTCTATATACTATACCAGGAAGTGAAAGCTTTTTCAACTAAATGGCTATATGGGTCATCTATTTTAATCATTCAACTGGCTTTAAAAAAAAAAAAACTAATAGTGAAATCAATTTTTAGATACATCCCGTATTTCTGAAAACAGTGTATTCACAATGGGATTTTGGAGTGTATATAACAAAGAGCAACAGAAGGCAAAGGAGTGAAAGGGTGAGGAGTGAATGGATGTGAGAGACAGTGAAGTATGGACTGTTAAGTCCTAATTCTAAAGGCAGGGATTTCTCACACTAATTCCTATCTTAGAAACTTGGACTATAGGCCTCGGAGAATGTGAAAATCTGCGTTTCACAGTCCAGGAGATTTGGGACTCAGATAACATTCATTATGCAGTTGCCCCTAAAGATGTGTGTGGATCTAGGTCATACCCTGTGTAAGTAGGAAGCCCACCAAGGGAGGACCCCACTGAGATTGATTCCTCCTAACTAAAACAAAGCCACTGAAGAATGTTAAGTCTATTATGGAGCTTAATATCCCTGAGAAGGAGCAGCCTGAATTCAGCAGAGCAAGGAATAACTTCATGGGTCCCAGTCCTAGAAGACTTTCGGATTTCAAAGAATCACAGTTTAGAGAATCAAGAGTGTGGTGCATTAGGAACATTGAGAGAATGTATTAAAATCCAAATATTGGGAGAAAGTTTGAAGAGTCTTCAAAGATAACATCATTGTGGCTCAGTAGTTTCTTTCCATGAAAAAGTAAGGTTCCACACTGAGATATGAGCAGAATATTCAAGAGAAAAGCACATGGGGAGAACAGAGAAGAGGGAAGGAGAGAAAAGAGAAAGAAGAGAATGAGCAGATGAGAAAGTACTATATGGGAAATAAGATACTATAGGGCTCCGTTCCCTGCCATAAACACACATATCCATCACTGCTAGAGGCAAATTTACCATGAAGCTAATAAAGTTTAAATTTTAGAGCCTCTCATTTGCTCAAGTCCCCTTCCAGGACCCCAAGGAGTGGCCCAAGCTATCTGTTCTCACATATGCTTTATTAAATTTGCAAACTAAAGATCTTTACACCATAATCAGTTAAGGCCACTGGCTCTTTCCACTTGACTTTCCTCTCCAGGTGGTACTGGAGGGACCATGCACATTTGAGGATGAGACTAAGGGGCAGTTAAGTTAGAAATACCTTTGATTCAAATTCAGTGGGATATATTTAAAAAGTGGACAATCATAGGGCCAGAGTTCATACTGCCATATGGATATGTCCCATGCTGCGAGCACCAGAAGGATGTGACTGGAGGAGGAGAAAGGCATTTAATATGGACAGAGTTAGAAGCTATCTTTGGAGAAATTAAAAAAATATTATAGCTCATATATGAAAGAAACTTGACAGGTTTTCCCAGATTTGACAATTCTAAGATTTTGCATGACATTACCAGTAACAAATTATGAGTCTGTAGAAAAGCTTCTGAACTGCCAGTAAATTAAACATTCTTTGACTATTCCAGAGGAAAGACTAAATTGTTTTTCTATTCTTTTGCAGAAAAATGATGTTACTAGGGTTGCCAGATAAAAATATAAGATGCCTAGTTAAATCTGAATTTCAGATAAATGACAAATAATTTTTAGCATAAGTATTCCCAATATTGCATAGAATTAAAATTTAATTAAACATCCTAGATTTTTATTTGCTGAGTCTGGCAACCACACAAACTAAAAATCACTAGTATATGAAGAGATAACCAAAAAACACACAACCAAAAATGCAGGAAAGGAAGCCTTAGAGAAGGGTGTTGGGAATTAATTAAGAAAATTATTGTTATTTTTTATGATTTTTTAAATATAGTATTTGCCAGTTCTATCCTACAATAAATACATTTCTACTTAAATTTATCATCTTTTCTTGTAAGGCAGCCCATAGACCTGAATCTGCCCATGCCCATAGCACTTCCCCCATAAGACACAAAAATCTATCAGGACTCTCAGGAATGGAATGGGAAGGACAGCCAAAAGGAATAATGAGCTAATGCTGGCCAAATACATTAAAGGGAGTAAGAAGGTGTTTTACAACTGTACCAGGGAAAAGAAATATTCGAGCATATGTAGAGCCATTAACAAATAAGGAAAGGAGTGAAATTAATAATGACTCTAAAATAGCTGAGATAATGAACTCCTTTTTCAACTCTGTCTTTGGCAAGATAAATAAGGAAATGGAATTTGCAGAATTAGGAAGTAATGAAGACCTTGTAAAAATTGCTATTAATATAAGGTAGGTTAAAAAATGCTCAGAAAATCTGAATAAATCAGGGTAACTTGGAAATATGCATCCTAGAGTTCAGAGGTGAGCACATAATGAAGTTACTAAACTACAGACCATTGTTTTCAAGAATTGTGAGGTTAAAGAGAGGAAATTGAGAGCAGAGAGACGGAAATGGGAGATAGCAAATATAAATGGAGTCAAGAAAAGAATTTGAAAAGTAAAAAAAATAAAAATAAAAAGATCCTAGCCACTATAATGTACATTTGAATTATTTAATAACCCAAAAGAAACAGAACACTTATTAAGGAAAGCCAAGGAAAACATTTATTAAGCATCATAAGACTGTAACATCAGAAAAGAGTCAATAATTTATATGTACAATAAGAAGACTGCCAGATAATAAAATAGGCATATATAGTATTACATATCATGAATAGTTTGTGCCCAAAGTTATTCTTGATTGGCTGGATAAGGAATAGAATTACTTAATTAAAATTAACTGAAGAGTCATATATAACAACACTAAAATATGCGGGGCAAAAACTACAGGGACACCAAGGGACTGGATTGAGCAGAAGTTATTTTAATTGACAGCCAGATTCTTAAACTTCCTTTTAGAAATTCTTAAAAGAGAAATATATAAGATCTGTAACTGATATCAGTTCCTCACTAGAAAGATGCTTCAACATCACCTCATGAAATCACAAGGTCAAGGAACTGGAAGATACCTAATGCAAAGCAGATGAAATCAACTTTCATAAGGCAAAAAATAAAATCTATAGAAATACAAATCAAAGAATTGGTATTAGTCAATTCATTAATTTCAGAGATAGGAAAATTGAGGCAGGCCCAGAGAGACTAAACTACTTATTGAAGGTAGTTAGAGGCAAAACCAGGATTGAAAACCAGATCTTTCTGATTTTTGTTTAATGGTCATTATTTTATATTTCATTGTGAGCTCCATGAGGGCAGAGAGCAGGTTTGTTTTAAACCTCTGAAACTCAGCACCTCACCCTGCACCTGGCATACAGAAACTCATTAGTTGCTCAATTATTTAATAAACATAATACAACCATTATTATCTTTACTTTTATTTATTTATATATATTTATTTAAATTTTTTGAGAGGAGGGGAGGGGCAGATGGAGAGAGAGAGAGAGAATCTTAAGCAGATTCTGTGCTGAGCATGGAGCCTGAAGCAGGGCTTGATCTCATGACCCTGAGATCATGACCTGAGCTGAAATCAAGAGTCAGACACTTAACCGACTGAACCACCTCAGTGCCCCTCTTTCCTTTATTTAAAAAATAATTTCTCTCCATCCTTTCTTTGGTTCCTAATGTCTTATAAACTAGGGGTCTTGGTACAGTAACTACTGAGGTGCCCATAACAAATAGCTACTTATTCATTCTTGAAAATGGTGTGAAGACCATTAAAGGCAACATTGTCATTAAACCCTGAAGACATTAGAGTTGGCTCAAAATTTTTGCACTTAGAGTTTTATGGATTCATCTTTGTGACAACTCTTTTAGGAATGCATGGGTTTATGTTCATTCAGAGGGAAAGTGATCTCTAGAGAATTAAGATTATGTACATAAAGAACCTAGCCAACACCAAGCATCATATATAGTGGAATGAATAGTGGATGTTCAGAAAATGTTTAATTTCTTTTTTCATCTTTGAAACAGCAGGGGCATTCATGATCACTTTCTTATGCATCATAGAGATAACCTAGATACCAGCAGATGTTAATGCAAATGGAGAAGGTGACAGAGAAGGACCAAGACATCTCAGTGTCATAAATGGTCTCAATCTACTCTTCATTGAGCCCCCCAACTATATCAATACCTGCTTCTAACAACAACTAAACTTGTAACATTAATGAAAGTGCCTTGTGTATCTGTAAATGAATCAGAAGCTCCTGTTTAGTAAAGACTCTAGAATTTTGACAGAGGAAGCGCTATGGGAAGGAATGTTTCTAGGAGCTAGGAAAATTACGTACAAAAACAATATTTTGATTTAGATTATGTATTTACTTATGGTTGCTGGAGGGAGGGTGGCCTGGTCTTGGAGATTTTTAGTATTTTAATGTCCATCCCCCTCCCTAGGCCATACTTTGGGTTCTTCCTGCCTCTGTCCTTAAAAATAATAAAGAGACTCATCTTAGGTGCCTTGAAATGACACAGGGAGGCTCTAATCAGTTTGGCCTGGCAAAGATCCATCTTCATTGTGGTTCACAAATAATTTGTCTCTAGGAAAAACTGCACATGGAATAAAGTACAAAGCAGAAGAAATGGGAATGATTCATTCTAACCACACCACCAGGCAGGAAAGCAGGTCAGAGATGATCCTAAATCCGGTACAGCTAAGGAATCTCAACTCTGGGAGTAGGAGAGATTAAAACACACACACACACACACACACACACACACACACACACACACACACACACGTTTAATGTAATCCTAAGTGCTGCCAGTTTTCAGAGACAAACTCATCATAGTTAAGGATGTTTGGAGGGGAGTCTTGTTAAAAATGCTGGATTAGAGGGCCTATTGTGATCTTTTTAACTTGGAGATTCTAGGTTTCTTTTTTTTTTAAGATTTTATTTATTTGACAGAGAGAGAGAGACAGCCAGCGAGAGAGGGAACACAAGCAGGGTGGGAGAGGAAGAAGCAGGCTCCCAGCAGAGGAGCCCGATGCAGGGCTCGATCCCAGGACCCTGGGATCATACCCTGAGCTGAAGGCAGACGCTTAATGTTTGAGCCACCCAGGTACCCCAGAGATTCTAGGTTTCTTGACTGCAGAAAAACATTAGGTTATATTCCTCATCTGTCACCTAGATGCAAGTGAACAGCTAAATTCATGTTTAAATATTCTCAAGTTAAACAAACTGAGGACTTCAGAGGGGAGGGGGGTGGGGGAATGGGATAGACCGGTGATGGGTAGTAAGGAGGGCACGTATTGCATGGTGCACTGGGTGTTATACACAACTAATGAATCATCGAGCCTTACATCGGAAACCGGGGATGTACTGTATGGTGACTAACATAATATAATAAAAAATCATTAAAAAAAAATAATAAAAAAATAAATATTCTCAAGTTACTCAGATGTTTCTTTCACTTGAGTACTTTTCCTAAAAATTACTATGGCATGCATGTTCCCCTTGAATATCCAATCTTTCTACTCTTGGATACTACATTTGGGTCACTTTGCATTAATTCTCAGCATTGTATTAAGAGAGAGACTTGCTAGGAAGACAGATGAGAAGAGCATACTCTCAGCTGACTTAGAAACTAATTATAGCAAACTGCAGAGACAGGGTTCTTGGAGACTCCAAGAGATCAAAGCTGAGTTCAGACATGTTCCTAAAAAAGCAGAGGTATAAATTCCATCCTATCATAAAGAAAGTTCAGTCTTCTTTTCATTTGGTGTTTTAAACTCAAATTTAAAGTTCATCTTCTCTTAGCAGAACATTGTTTCAATAAATCCTTTTTTGATAATAACTCAAGCAGACAAAAAAGTTTCATTACTTAATAAAAGAGGCAAAATGGTGTCATTGTTTTGGCTGTGGCTTTTTAAGAAAATACACCTTTAGAAAATCACTCCAAGCAATGTCGGTTTGAAGGTGCAGCATTTATTACGCTCCAACTACACAAGAGGCACTGTGCTGAGCAAAGTGATTACAGAGATGAATAATACATGCTTTTGGATAAATCCAAAGACGTATAATTACAAGAAGGAAGAGGCACATTTAAAAATAACCACGATCCAAAGCAACTATAATAAGTCACTGACTGTGAATTCAATATAAGTCAATAGATAAGGGCCATGAGAATACCTATAAAATATTATGCTATATTTAAGGTAGTAAAAATGTCCAGAACAATGAATAGTTTTGCTGTATTTGGTGGTGATTAGATCATATTTATATTATTGGGTTGAGCTCCGAGTATCATATTTTAAAAGGGATATAGACAAACTGAAGTACTTTGAAATGAAAGGGAAAGGATGGTGAGGAAGCAAACACAACATGTCCTGAAGAGTAGCTTCAGGAACCGAGGATGTTTAGTCCTGGGAAGGGCAATAAAGTGGTACATGACAAATGTCTTTAATAACTGAAGGGCTGTCAGCAGGCGAAGCCAGTACCAGTGGATGGAAGTTGAAACAGACAGCTCTGGATATTTAAAAAAAAAAAAAATTCTAGCAATTGAAACTGTCTTTAATTAGAATGGGTTGCTTCTGAAAAGCTTGGACTGCATGCTCATAGAATTGTTAAAGGAAGGGTTACCTAAGGTTATTGAAGAAGAGGTTCTTCTAACAATGAGGCTTGGGCTAATCGACTTGTCAAGATCTTCTGAGGTCTCTAAGATTCTAAGTGCTGTATTTGAGGAGTAAAAAACGTTCATTGGAAGAATGGGCAGGATAGATTAATGCTGACAACAACAATCTGGGGGACCCTGTACAAGATGTGGGACTTGAGCTGAGATCTGAAGAACAGCTAGGATCTCAGGACATAGTGATGATGAGAAAGTGCATCCCAAGTGTAAGAAACAGTATGAACAATTGTAAAGAGATGCTATCCTTGGGAAATGGCAATGTGGGTCATAGGCAGAGTGTGGGCATTGGAGTTAGATTAACCTGCATTCAAGTCCTGGCTGACTTTCTTTCCGTGACTGCATCTTCACCCATGACTTCAGCTAAGACTTACACTCTCCCTCGCATATAGTTATCCTTCTCCTAGCTCCAAACGAGTCCAACAGACACCCTCAGTGGCCTGACTTTAAACCCAATGTGTTTCTAACTAAGCTGGCTGTCTTTCATTTGAAATCTGCACTTTTTTCTTTATTCCTTATTTCAGTGAAAGTCTCACTGTGTACCCTGGTTGTCTGGCCAAAACATAGGAGTCAGCTTAGTTTCATCCTTTTCCAAGTGTTCATACCCATTGCCATTCCCCATATCTGACACTTCATCTTCTAAGTAGATTTAGGTATTTCCTCCTCCTTTCCAGGTCCACTACCTCTGCCTTAGTTCAGAGACCTCCTGTTTCTCACCTAAGCTTCTAACTGGTATGTCTAATTCTACTCCTAACACTTTTGCTTTCAGCACACCCTCCAGCTCAGGGTAAAAATACTGTCATTATCACCAATCTTACCTCCTATACACTGTGCTTAAAGATGTCCTCAAATCTTACCTTCATGACAAAATCCAAGCTACTTAATGTGGTACACAAGGCTCTTCATGGTCAAACCTCTGTTGAGTTCCCCTCTCACCTCCAGCCTTAGTGAATTTCTTGCAGCTCCCTGTTGTACATTTCTCCGGAATCCACCCAGTCCTTTGCTCATGGAAACTCTTGGACTAGAAGCCCCCTTCTCAGTGATCCTCTTGGTTTACTCCTCTGTGAAGGCTCAGCTCTGGTATCCTCCTTGGAAGCCTTCCCTGAGCATATCTTCCTCTTCTCTCCTTTACTTTGTTAAGAGCTCCCATAGCACCCTATACCTACCTTTGTCATAGCATTGTCCACACCCCACTGTGATTGCCTGCTTATTCTTCCATTTTCTATACTGGTCAGTGAGCTCCTTGAGGGCAAGAATTGAGTCTGCTCTTATTGTATCCCTGGCACCTGGTGGGTACATAGCAGTACTTGTGGAAAGGATTGCGATTCTCCTTACTAGTTGTACAATCTTGAACTTATCTTCTATGAACCTCACTTTAGTAATCTGTGGAGCAGATGTCACGGGGCTTTTGTGGGGGAGGTAGGTGGGAGGATGAGTGAAATAGGTAAAAGGGATTAAAAGTACACATATGATGAGCACTGAGTAATGTATAGAAATGTCGAATCTTTATATTGTACACCTGAAACTAATATAACATGGTATGTTAATTGTACTTCAATTTTGAAAATATAATAAAGTGATTTTGTGTTCACATAAATATGATATTAGTAAAATCCAAGTTCCAAAATTAGCTCAGAAAGAAAAAGATTAATGAGGGGTTTACATGTGTAGTGAAGAGACCATTGGAATATGAGTATCTTGTATTATATGAGTAAATTTATACTGATGATTTTCATTTGACTCTACCATCTGCTGCCTATGGGTACTTTTATTTCCTCATCTGTAAAATAGAGATAATGGCACCTACCTCATAGCATTATAAATTACATAAACTTTTGTAGGTAAACGCCAAGTGCATAGTAAGTTTAAATAAATGGTATCATGGAACATATTAAGCATCTATGTTGGTAATTTATCTATTGTCTGTCATTCTATGCTCACTTCTTTGACTCTTGTGATTCCATTGGGCACACCCAGATAATCTAGGATAATCTCCCTATCAGAAGATCCTAAACTCAATCACATTTGCAAAGTCTCTTTTGTCATGTAAGGTAACATATTCACAGGTTGTGGGGATCAGGGTGTGAGTATCTGGGGGGGTGGGTGGGAGGGAGTGTTATTCTGCCTAGCACAGAGACCAAGGTCAGATTCTGACTGAAGAGATCACTAGTGGAAAATCCAAAAGCATTTGTCTAAGAAATACAAGAAGAAAAGAATAATAAAGATCTATTGATCTTTATCAATAAATCCTGGCTTCTATTTTTATAAGATTATAAAGAATATATATAATATGGTTATGATAACAATATTAACCTCAGTGTTGTCATTAAATTAAATCTCGAACTTTTCTACTTTATGACAATAGACCATCTATTGGGGACCACCTAACACAGAGACTGGCAACTCAAATGCCCACAGGGAAGAGGTAGATAACATAAATGAATGAAAGTTCAGGTATTGGATCAGGCAGAGAGTAATACACTGAAGACATGTATGGCATGTTGAGAAGGGACAACTTCTCTTCAGTTGCAATCAATTGTTGCCATGCCAAATGACTGTTCAACATAATTTAAAAATCCAGATTTTTATGTGAAGTTCCTTTGTTTTAAATAATTACTAAATTTTTTTTAAACATTGTTCTAGTCCAACAAAATACTTCAGCCTTTGATAATCTACTTGCTAATCATCCGTTTGTGACTTCTGGCCTAATATCTCATCATTATTTATTTCCTCCCTTGCAGATATTTAATACAAAGTAAACCACAAAGTCCAAAACCATCAGACTGAAGTTCAGACCTGATTTGATCTTAGCTTAGAGTCCAGACAAACTGGAAGAGTCACCATTCCTCACCCTCAACCTATAAGTCCCTTCCTCACTTTTCTTTTCTGTCCTTCCAGCTGAAATTCTTCCCCTATTTCCACTTCCTAATCATCCCACCTTTCAAGGCCAAGCTCTAGTGCCATTCCTCTATGAAACCTCCTGGGCACCCCCAGCTGGACATGAGCTTCTCCTGCCCTGGTACTCCCCCAGCACATGTGTCCCTATGTTCTTGTTATCTGACTCCATGCCTTATCTCTACATCTAAACAGTGAGCTTTCTGAGGGTAGGAAGTGTTCCTCACGTTTATGCCCTCTAGAACTTTGCTTGTACAAATTATCCAATTTACATTTGTTGAATGAGTGGGCTCTGAGGGAATTAGTGAGAGGAGGGGAAACTACATCTTATGTAGGCAGTTACTAGGTAGTATGATGGCAGGGGGCACAGGTGACACAGTAGAAAGTGCACAGACTTGGAGTCAGAGACGCCTGGGTTCAAATTTTGATTTTGATACCTACTAGCTACCTGACCAATTTACACATGTTGCTTTGCTTTTTCTGAATCTCAGTTTTCCCAAATACCCACCTTATGTTGGTCAAAATAAAGGATGTAACTTGTAAAGTACTTAGCATAATGCTCAGAGCATCCCATATGTGTGTGCACACACTCACACACATACACACACAGGTCTAATCAGAAGTTTCCAAAAACTTCTTTTCTATACATAATGCTCCTAAACAACTTTATGAGACAAATTTGTAGGCAGCTCTTCCTTCAGCCAAATAGGAAGACTGGAAAATTCCAGCAGAATTCCATGAACTTTCCCGGGAATTATGAGAATCATTTTTCATGAGATTCTCACATTTTTCCTTGTCCATGCCTTCTAGCCATCATCACATTAGTCTAAGAGAACCAACCTGCCCTGATAAAAGACAAAAAAGAGAGACCAAGTTTTATGATAATCTCATTTGGCCCATTTCCTTGAAGTCTTTTGTCCAGCCCGTGATTGTTTTCCTATCGATGACTTCAAGGATCTGTTCCTGGACTGTATGGAATATTTCAAGGAAACATGCGATTCTGACCTCTGAATGCCAAGCTGACTTTCACAATTCATAGGCTGGCTTTGGGGAAAGCAGCCTTTGATCATCTCAGCTGGGGGGAACTTTATTAGGAGTGCTTACTGAACACCGTGCACATGCGGTCATTTTTGCCCACCCACTGTCTACCCAAGGCAAGGTAGTGGCACATGGTCTCTTCTTGACTCACACAATTGGTGCCTAAGGTTTAGTTTGTTTCTTTTTAAAGTCCAGCTCCCTTCATAATGACTTGTCAGGGGGCAGTCCCCATCACTTAATTGTCAGAAGAGCACCATACCAAGATCAAAGCAGCTGTAGAGATGGAAGGGAAATATTAGGATAACAAAAAAGAGGAAAGGAAAGGAAAGGAGAGGAAAGGAAAGGAGAGGAAAGGAGAGGAGAGGAAAATGAAAAAAGAAAAGCAGGAACAAAGGAGGGAAGAACACAGGGAGAGATGGGATTACAGCATCACTGCTGGGCATCGCCTTCTGCTTGTTTGTGTCTATTAAATGTTCACAGCCATGCATCTTATGCATCTAAGATCTACTGGCAATGTGGGGCTCTGGGGCAAGTTATGCTTCATATTCCCAGAGAGGCCAGTAAACTTTCAGGGGCTCAGCCATGACCGCAGTCTGGGCTTTGAATACACATTTCACACTGGGTTCTGTTTGGCCACTGCCTGGCTTCGCAGCTGTGCTGATTGCTCAGTGGGGAACGCCATGTCTGTTCTCCAAAGGAATTTAACAAATTAACTATGAACAAAGTCGCTTGGACATGACACAGATTCACACATGCTGTGTCATGCCAAGGAGAAGCTTGTCAGCTTGCTGTTTTCACAGATATGAAAAGAAAATTCCCAGGACCCACCAAATAGATGGAAATACAACTATGTTTAGAAAAGAAGGCAGGAGATGAGGTGAGGGAACAGGGCAGCACCACAGGCCAAGATGAAAATCCCTAGAAATATCCACATTAACAGGGTCACAAAAGCAGTTAATTAGTGAGAGAGAGGAAAGCTTATTTTAAGTAAGTCCTCACAGATTATTGTAATATCTGTTCGCATACAGAAATATATGCAATGATTTAAAACCAAACAGTGAAAGAGAAACAATTGGACAGTCTGGATGGCTCCAGGGTTTCTGTTTGCTATTTTACATACCTCATTTTAAATCATACAATGTTCCCATAAGGTACTTGTTAAGTCAAAAAGATAGTGGGGGGAGGCTGCAGCTCAAAAAGAAGTTAAATAGACAGAAAAGGTCACAGATTGTATGATTCCATTATATGCAATATCCAGAATATGTAAATCCATGGAGATGAGTTTCCAGGGGCTGGGTAGAAGGGGGAATGGGGAGGGATGCTTAATGGATGTAAGTTTTCTTTTGGGGTAGTCTAAATGTTTGGAACTAGTTAGAAGCAATGGTTGCACAACACTGTGAAGGTACTAAATGTCACGAAAGTATACACATCAATGTGGCTAATTTTGTGTTATATAAACTTCACCCCAATAAAAAAAGGAAGTTAAATAAATTTTGTCTGGAGCTACAGTTACTAAGTGGTAGACTGAAAGTCAGGTTTGGCTAAATCAGGTGCATAAAAAAAGATGAATAGTCTAAATTCATTAGTGGTTCATATACAGAACTAATTGTATTTGTAAGCATACAGTAGTCTTTTTAATTCTGGCCCTTGGTACATGCTACTTCCTCCATATCCTTCAGGCTTCCTCCTTCACCACTATGACCATAACAGATGCTTGGATATATTACTTATTATACTATATTTTAGCCCTGTTTATTTGTGAGACAGAGAAGTTTTACCATGATGGTTAAATGGAAGAATAGTGCTGGCGAGGCACTTTTATTAAAGAAAGGCAAAGTTAAATGTCTTGTTTAGTTTAAATTAAGAGCCAAGGTAAATATGTTCATAATAAATATCTCTGGCTGGTGGAAGATTATTTTTATATGCTTTTGTAGGTTTATCTTTATTTTCCAAATTTCCTATGTCAAATACAAATAAACATTAGATTCAGAAAAAACATTTCTTAAAACCTGCTATCAACTTTAATAAATTCACAGCATATAGAAATATTTTTTAAAATTTGTCATTAACCCCATTCTCATTTTCCTTTGTTTCCAGAAACATCATCACCAAAAACACGAGGAGAAAAAAACTATCCTGCTTTATTGCATTTCTCTTTAAGTTAATTTCTAGTATTTTTCCTTATTATGTTCAGTTAGCCAGCATATAGTACCTCATAAGTTTTTGTTGTAGTGTTCAACGATTCATTAGTTGTGTATAACACCCAGTGCTCATCCCAACACGTACCCTCCTTAATACCCATCACCTGGTTACCCCATCCCCCCACCCCCCTCCTTTCTGTAACCCTCAGTTTGTTTCCTGGAGTCCAGAATCTCTCATGGTTCTTCTTCCTCTCTGATTTCTTCCCATTCAGATTTCCTCCCTTCCTTTGTGGTCTTCCACTCTAGTACTTCAATGATATTTCCTTTTTTTAATTTTTTTTTTTTTACCTTACAGGTTAAAATATTTAATTCATTAATCCTGAATTCATATAAAAATATCTTATTTTTAGCTGCCTTATGGGTTTAAAAGTCTTTGTGAACTGGATTGAAATCCAACTACCAGTTATAAATTGCTTATATGGATAAATGTATCCCAAAATTTCTATCCCTGTAGAAAAAAAAATTCTGAATACAAACCCTCTGAAGTTGGGAACTGCCTAATCTGCCCTTCTTTCAAAGACCCACTGAAGCTAATTCACTTATCCACACCAAGATCTTAACAGCCAGTGGCAGGCATTATTTCCTTCATGTTCTGGATGGGGAAACCAAGCTAGAGGGGTTAAATGTTGTATGTAAGCTTCACCCCTAGCATTGCCAAGTTTAACTCTCAATCAATCAAGCAGGAGTGCTGATTTCCAATCAAAACTTTAAAACACAGCTAATGTGGGGAAGTGACATTTCTTTTGTTTTTTAAGAGTCAGAGCATCTTCCATGCACTAATATCCTAGAAGCCTAGTCCGCTGGAACTCTTGACAGTCTGCCACTTTCTAGTCATACTTAAGTTGAGCCCAATCCACTTCACTGATGCTGCAGAACACTGATCTCCCATAGGCCAGGAATGGTTTTTCATGAAGCAATGATGGTGGCAGGTTACAGGTAAACTGGCTAGAGATCACAGATGGCATTGGATTGTTCATGGAGAAACTGCACAGCCACAGTTAATACTCTGCATAAATCCCTTGATTCGGCACAAATAGAATTTTGATTTATGACATTAAACCTTTAAATGAAAAAGCAGTATGTTTTTGTTTGAGTTAATTTGAAGCATACTAAAATTGTACTCTATTTCTAGAAGGAGTGGATAGCAAGAATGTTCAAGGGCCTCAGCCTATTTTTTAAGCTGTCATTAGAAATGATTAATATTTAAGAGAAATCAATAAAAATTGAATTTGAAAAAAATCAATATTTAAGCAAAAGCATTACAAATCACATGACTAACATTGACACCCTTCATATATTAAAAAGGTTTGTTTTCCTGTGGCATATGGGTAATGCTACAGCTGTATGAAGCAAAATTTTAAAGTGGTGATGTATTAGTATGAGCCATAGGGATAAATCATTTTGAAAATCAACCTCAGTCCTTTAAGACAAAAGAAAACATTGGAGTAAATGCCAGCAAATATTAAATCTCACTGTCAAACATATATTAAATGTAAGTATGTATGGATTTGTATATATCTATTTCTAGCAATCTTTCTTCCAACCCTTCTTGCTCACACAGTAGCTCTGTCAGAAAAGCAGACATGGTTATTTAAAATGATAAATACAGTTGTGTCTCATTTTAGTTGTGAGAGATGAAAAGAATAACAGTATCCTTAAATTCACAAACTATGCTACAGCCACAATTCCAAAGGATTCTCCAAACAAATATATACTCTTTGTAACTAATTATACATTTATCCCCAGTTCACTATAGGATTTTCTATCCTGGTGACCTAGACCAGACCATGCGTAAGCTTTACAGGCTCTTCTTGTCCCCTCAAGCATTACTGTCCTCAAAACTAGGCCCATCCCTGCTTTGTACTTGCCTTTTCAAGAGCAGCCTAAGTCTCATTCCAAGAGAGATGCTATCCTGGCCATGTCATACTGTGCTAGCTACAGGTGACCCAAGTGAAATAATGGAAGAGAACATTTGCCTAAGTCCTCTATTAATAGTTCTTTTACTACACTTCTCATTTAAAGATCACTCTTACCCTTTCACTCAGATACTTTCCCAATCCCATGTTATGCCACACTACCCCATGTTCACTCTATTTTAACCCAGCTGGCCTGGACATACAGTTCTCTGTAACTTGCATAAAAGCTGATCAGTCTACCTCCTTTGTGACATGTGGACCTAGTTCCAAAGTTTCCTAAAAGGATTAGAAGTCCAAATTTCTCAGGCATTAGCAATGTGCAGGTTTTATTGTTCTTATGCCTGACTCTTTCTGCTAATTAAATGTCATCTCTATTTAAATGCAGATCAAAACCACAATGAGATATCACCTCATATCTGTCAGAATGGTTAATGTCAAAAACACAAGAAGCAACAAGTGTCGGCAAGGATGTGGAGAAAAAGGAAACTTCATGTACTGTTGGTGGGAATGCAAACTGGTGCAGCCTCTATGGAAAACAGTATGGAGATTCCTAAAAAATTAAAAATAAAATTACCATATGATCTAGTAATTCCACTATGGGGTATTTACCCAAAGAAATTAAAACACTAATTCAAAAACATACATGCACTCCTACATTTATTGAAGCATTAGTTACAATAGCCAAGATATGGAAGCAACCTAAGTGTTCATCGATAGATGAATTGATAAAGAAGATATACAATGGAATATTAAATCTTCCCATTTGCAACACCATGGTGGGATGTAGAGGGTATAATGTTAAGTGCAGTAAGTCAGACAAAAACAAGTATGATCTCACTCATATGTGGAAATGAAGAAACAAAACAAATGAACAATGAAAAAAACAGATAAAAAAGCAGGCTTTTAAATATAGAGAACAAAGTGGTGGTTACCAGAGGGAAGGTGGGTGGGAGATAAAATAGGTAAAGGGAATTAAAAGTACACTGAGAGTAATGTATAGAATTGTTGAATCACTATGTTGGACATCTAAAACTAATATAACACTGTTTGCCTATTTTACTGGAATTAAAAAATAAATTGCAAAAATATTATCTCTATTTAACGAGTGGACTAGGTCTTGACAAAAAAAGAACTGAAATATATACTCAATTTATATTTTTTAAAAATTTTATTTATTTATTTGAGAAAGAGGTAGAGAAAGAGAGAACACAAGTAGGGTGAGGGGCAGAAGGAGAAACAGACTCCCCGCTGAGCAGAAAGCCTGATGCAGGGCTCAATCCCAGGACCTGGAGATCAGGACCTCAGCCGAAGGCAGGTGCTTAACCGACTGAGCCACCCAGGTGTCCTGTATACTCAGTTTAAAGAAAGTAAAAGGATACTTCTAATATGATAGAAAATTTACTATAATTGAATAGTTCTACATAAAGAATAAAAAGGCATTTGAGCAAATTTTAGGATTACGAGTAAAAAGTCACAAATCATCTAACATTTCTTCAAGGTGCTTTCTAAAAGGAAGATTTATATTTGCTAACTTTTTTTCTTTTTATTCTGAAGCTAGTTAACTTCCTGCCAAATATTATACACAGTTGGGTTAGCCCAATTTCCTTCTAGTCAGAAATTAATCTTTGAGCCATCAAATGGTTCATTCAAATGGACTAGTTTTCTAAGAATTTATATAATTTGGAACATAAAATGTAAAGTTGGTTGAATTAATTCCTTTGTCAGGAAAGATATCATTAATGTCCATCTCCTGAAATATTATAGAATCAACCCTGCTTACAGAAAACAATGTAAACTGAGGGTTTTTTTTCCCTCAATACAAAGGCCACCTATTCTAAGCCTTCAATTCAGGGAGATCACATGTAGAATTATGGAAGGCAAAATATACCTATCCAACTAGGAAAATCAGATGAATCAAACCTTTCAGATAGCAGAGTTTCCAGCTCATCTCATATCCAGAATCAAATAAAATTATTTCTGTTTTGTCTCTGTTCCATGCACTACATTGCTACTTGCTAGTTCACTCTTTAATGCATGACTGAATTTATGCATTTATTAAACATATTTATTGAGGGCCTACAATATATCTTAATAAGAAGATGCATATTTAAACAGATAACTAGAACAATATGATGAGTAAAATGGGAGAAAAATCATTTGAAAGCAGAGGAAAGAGGTATTTAATTCATCCTGGAGTCTCTCTGGAAGCCTTTTCAAAGGGAAACTAGTTTTAAAGGTTGATGATGAAAAAGGGGCAGAGGAAGCATTAGCAAAGACATAGATGTGAAACTTGGCATGCTGTTTGTCCTAGAGCAGTTTTGTGTGATCGGAACGCCTATTTCAAAACAAAGAACTGCATGCAGCAGATGAGGCTGGAGTGATAAGCCAGGACGAGAGGGCCAGGGGCTTCTTGGACACCCCAGGGAACCTGGATTATATCCTGCAGGTGATGCAAAGTCACTGAAAGATTTTACTTAAAGGAACATCATAGTCAGATTTGAAATGCAGATTATTCCTTATGATACCTGTGTGGAGGAATGGAATGTGAGGCAGACAAGACTGGAGCAGTCAAGTGATTCAAAAGTTGTGGTGGTAACCCAGGGAGAGATATAGGGAGAGTCAGAAACCGGACAGAGACAGTAGGGTTGAAGAACCTGGGGTGGGTTCAGCAAATATTTAAGCTCTAAAATGTGCAAGACTTACTGAATAATGAAAAATGGATTTGGGAGTTGAAGGGTGAGGAAAAGTGCAGAGTTGAGAATGACAGATTTCTAACTGGGGTGACTGCTTATGTCACTCAAGTAGAGAAATAGAGTCCACAATAGAAACAGGTTTAGAGAGAAGGAGAGTTCTTTTCAATCAGTTTGGATTGTGCACAGTATGAATTGTGAGCAGATAGACTACGCACCTCAAAGATACCAGAGGGTCGCACAGGTTGACTGTAGGAACTTGGAACAGAAAGTCTAGACTAGAGATAAAAACCGTGGACTCTGGGAAACAAACCGAGGGCTTCAGAGGGCAGGGGGGTGGGGGATTGGGTAGGCCGGTGATGGCTATTAAGGAGGGCACATATTGCATGGTGCACTGGGTGTTATACGCAAATAATGAATCATGGAACGTTGCATCAAAAACTGGGGATGTACTGTATGGTGACTAATATAACAAAATAAAAATTATTAAAAAAATTGTGGAAATAGTCAATGTTATAATAGTAGGTTTTTTTTTTAAAGATTTTATTTATTTATTTGACAGAGAGAGACAGCCAGTGAGAGAGGAACACAAGCAGGGGGAGTGGGAGAGGAAGAAGCAGGTTCCCAGCGGAGGAGCCTGATATGGGGCTCGATCCCAGGACTCCAGGATCATGCCCTGAGCCAAAGGCAGACCCTTAACCACTGAGCCACCCAGGTGCCCCTGTAATAGTAGTTTAAAATACAAAGGATGAGATCCAATCCTCTGCCTTATTTTGACAGTGAAAATATAGTTTTGATACCATGAACACAGCTACTAGCAGGTCTTATTATATCTGACCTTTTAGAAAACTCCCTGGATCCTGGAAAACATCAAGGGCATTCTCCCTTTCTCCTCCCTTCCAATAAGAATATTTTAGTGCTTTTCAAACTGTGTACTATGACCTGTTATTGGATTGTAAAATTAATTTTGTTGATTTGTTTAATATTCATTTTGAACCAAATAGAAGAGAACAAAATAGAGTGGAATAGAAGAGCCTCGAAAACAGAGTTCTCCTCATGTAGTGTGTGTGTGTGTGTGTGTGTGTGCGTGTGTGCGCATGTGTTGGGTTGCAGTGTTTGGGCTATGGTCAAAAACGTTTGAAATCCCTGGCCCAGACTGAGACAAATTAAAAGTGGTCTCTTTTAGATAGGGGTGAAAAGAGAAAATAAATATTATTCTAAAAATAGCAAGTTAACATTTAACAGCCAGTTCACATTTGTATTGAGGGAAACAGCTAGAATTAAGGCAGAGGCAAACAAGTCATGGCTTAAGAGAAGAGCTAGGAACTACATAAAGGTAAAATAAAGAATGATACGCTGATGTATATAGTCTGGCTTTAAATAAATTAAGTTTATTTCAATAAAATGTAGATGAGATCAATTAAAAATATGGTATAAAAGGGGAAAAGTATTGGATTAAAGATGAGGGAAGAGAAGTACATCAAAAAAGAAAAATATATTGGTGAGCAAGGAGCGTCCACAAAGCAGTGTGAGAAGGAATAATTAGAGAGGTACAAGGAAAGCCAGGAGAGTGGGCTGTCATTAAAGACAAGCATGGTGAAGTGTTTCAAAACTCCCAAACTGTACAAAATTCCCACCTCCGAAATCTCTTGGGAGGAATTGCTACAGAAGCTTCAAAAGAGCAGAGGTCTGGTTTGATCTCCTCCTCCTTTGTAAAGCATCCCTTTGACTTCGGTTCTATACCTTAAATTAAGGTAAATTAAAATTAATTCTAAATTTAGAACTTTGTCAATCTGGGGACAAATATGCAAAACTAAGATGAGTAATCATGCTCTAAGGTCTAGATTCTCCTATGATCATGAAGGGGTTGGAAAAAAATCATCTTTCTTTTAAAACTTCTTACTATCATATTAGAGGATTTGATTAAGCTTCCCTGTGCAACAGGAAAACCTCAAATAACAGCAGCTTTACAAATGAAACATTTACTTTCCTCTCTCTCGTCAAAAAGTACAGAGGTAAACAATCCAGAGCTAATATGGCATTCCACAGTGACAAAGACCCAGGCTTCACTGGATGTGACTTTCCTCCCCAAGATTACCTCAGTATTCAATATGGTGGCAGGTATAGGGAAGAGTGAAGTGGGGCACATCCCTTCATTTAAGGACATTTCTCAGAAGTTCCATTTATTACTCACATTTATGTTCCATTGTCCAGTCCTTAGTCACATGACGATACCTAGCTGGAAAGAAAGCTAAAAGACAAGGTCTTTATTATGGGCTGTTTTGTGCCAAGCTATAAATTCTATGTTTTAATAGAGTAGAAGAGATTCTAAGATCACCATCATCCAAATAAAAATACAGTTGACCCTAAGAAGTACGCGGTCTACTTACACCCAGATTTTTTATAGTATGGTACTGTAAATGTATTTTCTTTTCCTTATAAGATTTTTTCTCCAGCTTACTTTATTGTAAAAATACATTATATGATATACATAATATACAAAATATGTGTTAATCTACTGTTTATGTTATCAGTAAGGCTTCTGGTCAATAGTAGGATATTAGTTAAGTTTGGGGGAAGTCAAAAGTTATATGCAGATTTTTGACTGGGTGGGGATTCAGTGCTCCTAACCCCTGCATTGTTTAAACGGCAACTGTAGTTCCCTTCCTAGGGTGGTCTGTCTTTTCAGTTTTCTTGGGACTGAGAGGTTGCCTAAAATGCAGACTTTGAGTACTAAAAGTGAGAAAGTTCTGAGTAAACCAGGATTAGGTATCACCCTACCTTTGACAAAGTCAAAAACATTCTATGCTTATCTTCAATAATACTGCCAACCCTAAAAGCATGTTTGGAATGCCTTTTTAAAATAGAGCCCTCAAAGCCTGAAGCTGATTTATGAAAATGTCCTCTGTGGTAGAAAATCTTCATCTTTGAGGGCAGATTTCATTTCTCTGAATAGTCAAGACTCATTCAGAGACAAATCTGATAAAGAAGGTCAAGCAGGAAAATACTCTGACAATAAACCAAAATATATTTTAAGGACTATTTTAAGCACTGATAACAATGTTGAAATAAGACTCAAGTCCTCTCATGGGGCTACACTGAAAGGAGATAATTGCAAAGGAAAATAATTTGCTAGTTTCCAGGCATAACCCAACATTTTTTAAAAATCAATATAGCATAAAAAGTTAATATGGGATAACTGACATTAATTAACAAAAGACCCCAAATATTAACAAAATATATTTAAGTTCTTTGAAAATAAGATTTTCTCAAGCATATTTGTATCTGAATTTTTTTTTAAAGGCATTTCAATTTTCAGTGAACCTGCATTACTTTTTAATTGTGATTTGGCACCAATACTCTCCAAGAGATCGTTTCCCATTACAGTCTCTGGAGTTGTCCTTAGCTGCTTTTTTAACAAATGATATAAACCAACAAGTATTCAACAGGTGGGGACATCATTTTGATGGCTTCTGTAATAGTCCCTGCATAGCCTGGCATTCTTTGGGCTTCTCTTCAGCCATGAGGGGAGGGGATGCCAAGGGCCTGCTGCAACTTCATCTTTACTTGTCAAATCTGGACCATATTTTATTTCACAGAATCAGAAGCAGTATCTCAAAACACTTGCTGAGGGGGAAGACTTTCAGATGTGAACAAAATAGGGCAATTTCATAGGACATTTCAATAAGGCAACAAATTTGTACTATTAATGGAGAAGTTGATGAAAATTTTATCCCCCTTATCATACATGAATACAAACTTCTTCCAGAAGTGAAAACATGAGCAACTAATAACAGCTATTTGGCAAAGAAAGAGGAGGCAACATTTAGGCCTTGGAAGATTTTACTCCCAAACTAAATGTCACCTTATATTCTGCTTTGAATAAAATGTACCTAATTCTGTTAGATTGTTCTATTTACCAAAAAATGAATGAAGACCTTTGGCCTGACTTCCTGGTTTCTGTGATGTGCTCTCATCCACCTCATAAAGGAGTTTGGTTTTGGTTTTGTTTTGATGGGAGTCAGTGTTGGGAATACTAGCAGGGTGGAAAGCCCAGGGACCACCTTCCTTAAGGTGCCTGGAAAGTACTTCCTCCTTTGCTCCATCTATTTGTTTCCACCACAACATGAATTAAGATTCTCTCTTCCATTTTTTACATCTCTTCACATAAAGTATATGTAGTAAAGAATAATTACCATTTCATAGCAGTTCATAATTTTCAAAGTGTTTTCTAAATCAACGTCTTAATTTTATCCTCCCAATAACACTTCTAGATTAATATTATTTTGCCTATTTTACAGACAAAGAAATTGAGGTGTGGTATGTTTAAGTATCCTACCTGAGATCTCACAGCTAGGAGGTGGCTACAAATTCAGTTTTTCTGAGCCTAAATTCAATATCAAAAGTTCTACTTGTGGGGCACCTGGGTGGCACAGTCATAAAAGCGTCTGCCTTCGGCTCAGGGCGTGATCCCAGCGTTCTGGGATCGAGCCCCACATGAGGCCTCTCCGCTGGAAGCCTGCTTCTTCCTCTCCCACTCCCCCTGCTTGTGTTCCCTCTCTCACTGGCTGTCTCTCTCTGTCAAATAAATAAATAAATAAATAAATAAATAAATAAATAAAATCTTTAAAAAAAAAAGTTCTACTTGGAAGGTTGTCAGAATTCCTTCATGCTGCTCATCAGAGGATAAAACAAAAACAAAACCAGCTGAATGTTTATTCTCTGTTAATGTGCGAAAGATACACTATCAGTATTCTTCAGTAAAGAGCTGCAGGAGCCAGAATCTAAAAATGGACACACAGACACATACACCAAACAGGAGCAAGGAGGCAGTTGACCCTCTTGGAGAGTATATGATGAACTCTGAGTCCTTTCCACAGAAAAAGTCACTTGCCTACATACAAATTTTACAATTTATGGGAATTTATTGAGTCCCCTTAGCTCATCTGTTGAATGCCTATTGCACTGAAACTTTTTAGATGCCATCAACATCTAAATCTATGTTACCAATACATCAATCAGGATTTTCTAGTTCTTCTCTTGCTGGGTTCCTCAATAGCATTAGACACTGGTTGCCATTCTTTCATTTTTGAAATATTTTCCTTCTTTGGCTTCTGTGATATCACAGAAGGTTTTCCTCCTACTTCTCTGGCTGTTCCTTCTCAGTCTTTGCTAGCTCATTCCTTTCTGTGTGGTGTAAAAATGCTTCAAGTTTTTCAACGTTAAGTATGTTTCAATTTTATTAATATTTTGAAAGAACTAACTTCAACTTTATTGATTTTCTCAGTTTTTCAAAATCTGATTTCTATTTCAACGATCTTGACTTATCAGTATTTTCCTTCTACTTAATTTGAGTTTCATTTTTTCTTCTTTTTCTACCTTCTTAAGGTAGAAGCTTAGATTATTGATTTAAAACCTTCCTTCTTTTATATAATAAGCATTTTAAGATTATTTTCCCTCTAAATAAAATTTTAGCTGAATCCTACAAATTTTGATATGCTACTTTCATTTTCCTTCAATTTGAAATATTTTCTAGTTTTCTTTGTAATTTCTGTTTGTTTCCCAGAGTCCAGAGTCTCTTGGTTTGTCTCCCTCTCTGATTTCTTCCCATTCAGTTTTCCCTCCCTTCCCCTATGGCCCTCCGTGCTATTCCTTATGTGCATGGTACATTTTTTTTCCATCTTGTCATTTTTAACATATCTGTGTCTTTATATTTATTTTGAATATCTTATAAACAGCATATATTTGGATCTAACTCTTTTGTTCAAGCCAATGATCTCTGCCTTTTAATTGGCCATTCTCTAAAGCAGAGTGAGGTAAACAGAGTAATATTACTTTAGGCTTTGTACATAGCATGTAAAGTGGCATAAAATTAATTCAAATTAAGTTGTAAAAGGTTTAGAAGACATGTTTCAATACCTAGGGGAGACATAGAAAATAATACAAAGATGTATAGCTAGAAAAGATAAAATGGAATATTAAAAATATATTGCCTTTGTCCAAAGAAGAAAAGAAAGGAATAATAAAGCAACAGAAAACAAATAGCAAGATGGTAGACTTAAACTCAGCCACATCAAAAAATTATATTAAATTTAAAGACTTTTTATTTCTACATGTTTACAAACCCTACATTTTATTATTTTTGCTTTTAGATAGTCAATTATCATTTAAGTAATTAAAATAAGAAATAAATGAGGCATGTTTAATATTTAATGTGCTACTTCAGAAATTTTCTGGCATTGTTTCTGAGGAAACGCAAGCCATTACCTTTATGGTTGCTACCCTCCATATAATGTCTTTTTTTCTCCCACTGCTTTAAGAGTTTTTCTTTATTTTTGGTTTTTAATAGTATGGTTATGATGTGCCTCAGTATGGTTTTCTTGATATTTATCCTGCTTGAGATTTGTTGAGTTATTTAATCTATGTTATTATTACTTTCCATCATATTTGAAGAATTTTCAGTTGTTATTTCTTCAAGTGATTTTTTTGCCCCATTTTTCTCTCCTCTCTTTACAGGATTCCATAGACTACTTATATTAACCCCAAAGATTTGTCTGCCTATGTTTGTTTTCCCAATTTTTTCTTTCTATTTCAATTAGATATTTTTAATTTATATATACTAAAGTTCAGTGATGCTTTTTTCTCCCCCCCATCCAATTCAATGTAAATTCCATCCAATAAAAATGTTGATTTCAGATATTTTTATTTTTCACTTCTAGCATTTCCATTTATTTCTTTATGGGAATGTCCATTTCTCTCCGGAAGTATCTCGTATTTTGACCATACACCCCTCTTTTTTCTGTGAATGCTTTAATATTATAATTTAAGGTCTATTCTGCCACTTCAGATGACTGGGCCACCTATAGGTCTTCTTCAGTTAAACATATTTGCTTTTGATTATGGATTATATTTTCCTACTTTTTCATATAACTTGTAATTTTAAAAACATAAAACAATGGATAATGAAATATATTTTTTTCTTTTATTTTGCTTATTTTACAGAGATTATAAGCCTTTTCTCTATAGCTAGAATCAAGTTGATTTAGAACTGGACTTCAACTCTCATTAGATTGAGTTCATCTATGATTAGCCCAACTTCTAACCTTCTGAAGCAAAATTAACATTTTCATCTTGTCAATATTTTAGCTGGAATGAAGTTGGGCTTTAGTTTCAGATACTTTCAGTTTTTTCTTTGATTCAACTTAAGCAGTGCCCTTGAATTCAAACCCTAAAATGTACAGACATTTGCAATTTCTCTCTGTTTTCCAGATCTTCACTCACTGCCACTTTCTTGGCAAAATATATAGTGTGAAGAAAATTTTCAGGCTTAGTAATTTTGTTGTTGTATCTGTGACTCTTTCAGCTTCCAGTCTGTTTCCATGGCCTACTTTTTTGTAGAGATGGCTCTATCTGTGTCAGGCTGGTTCTTCCTTTCACCCCACCCATCATCCCACCCAGATCAGAAAACTGCCCCCTGGTCTAGAAGCTAGACCAAAGTTTTCTGCTCACCTGTGAAAATCTCATTTCCTTCTGGAATTCACTTTATCAGGGCTTACAGTGACTACTGCTTTTTTCTACCCCATAGAAAAAAAGTAGTTTTTATCTCTGTGGGATTCTTGTTACCATGAGAGTAGAAGTCTTGTGCATCTTTCTATATTCCAGCTGGTAGTAGAACACCAAGGTCACGTCTTTTTTCTAACCATTAAATCTCTAGTGCCTAATACAGTGATAGAAACACATAAAGCTCTCTAAAATATCTGTAGCGCATAAATAAAAATGGAATGAAGGTGATTCAGATATGTGGGGCAAATAAAATATGATATTCACTGTTTATGGGATAAAATAATACATGGTAGTCTGGAACTGAAATATTTTTAATGATATTTTAAACAAGGGTATCATTGTCTTTGAAAAGTCAAGTGATGCTTGGTGATAATATCCATGACTTAACACTATTCCTAGATCAGAACCAGTAGGTAGTTGGGGGAATTCTCTCAGGCACCAACCTTGGAGATAGAGATAAAAATCTAGGTCTTGGGAGAAATGGCAATTACTTTTGAAATTCAGCAGATTAAGGAATGAAAAACATCATTAGGGAAAGAATCCTAATGGAGCATTAGCCCAGAGGCTCAGAGCTCTCCATTAGTCTAATCTTTGTTGACAGAGCAAGGTTGTAATATCTAGAGGTAGGTGGGATTCTTTGTTTCTTGTCTTGCTTGAGTCCCAGCTTCTCTATGTTTATTCGATTCTCTTGGAAAACTGAAAAGTTTTAGGATTTGACCTCAAGCTTGAGAAGAGGTCTAGGTTGCAAGTGAAGATCAAGTGTCCTCATGATATGTAGCAAGAAGGTCAGTAAAGTCTGGGAATCAAGCCAAGGCTGGCATCTCACTATGCTCATGGAAAAGGTGTTAACGTACTGGTAGCAATGCTTAGAATTATACTCCTTATTCCAAAACTTCTCAGGTCTCCAAATCTAGAAAGCATGTGTGGATTAAAATAACAAAAGAAATTCAGTCTTTCCATTACACATTTTGCCATTTTATTTTATTAAATTGAAAATAAGTACATTTTAAAATACCTGCTAGCAAGAAAAGATATAGAATATGGATGCCATCAAATAGTGTTGAAGTGCCCATTTATCTCCCACTTATGAATTGTGCCACATGTTCTGACCCCCGGAAAGCATGTGATGAGTGACTCTGAGCCAGCAAGGGGTCTAATAGCCTATATTAGGTCCATTCTCCACTAGTGCCAATGTTATTACTCAAACACTAAAATGCTGATATCAATAGCATTGTGTTGGAGTTGATGTTGTTATGCTGACATTGGCATCATTTTTTGGCATTAAGCCTGTTGGCCTAGAGCCTCCATACACAGTCATTATTGCATCAAGGAATTTATTCAATGCCCGTTTCATTGTATTTCTCTATCAGATCTGCCCTTTAAGATGTGACAACACGTGATAAAAAATAGTAGCAGCCAAAGACCCAAGCAATGGAATAAACTTTTAATAAATATGTATTTATGTGGAGATAGAAATGTTTATTGCAAAAGGGGTGGTTGAATATAAAATTATGGAAGGAAAAGGGGTCAAAGAAAATTTCCTACTTTCCAAAGGACCCAGAAATTTTTCTTTGAAGTAGGAAGATATCAGAAGCTCTTAAGAAGGAGAAGACAGTGTACACATGCATGATGATTCCTAAGCAGCTCAGAAGCTTAATGTTTAAAAGGTTATATTTGACAAAATGTATTCAAATGGTATAAAAAGGAGACTATATGATTTATAGAAAATGGGGAACAACTACTCCATCTGTAAATGATCACCCCAACTGATTAATAGATCCTACATATATTTCAAACACATAGGTCCTTACTACTTTATCATGACCTTGTATGATGTGATGCTAGCTGACTGATAAGGCGAGATATAAGTTAATTTTGGAAATAAATGACACAATTGGATCCACTTCCTAAAGCAACCTTCTTTGCCCCCAACTCTTCAACTCTTATTCCACATCATGCCATCAGCTTTAGGCATGGAGGATAGTCCCCTGTGCTTCTTAGGTCAGCTCTCCTTAACACAAGCCTTGCTCCCCTTGTTTCATTGGCAAGAATACAACTTTTAGTCAAATGCTTTGTCCAAGGCTCTGGTTTAATTTAAAGTACATATAAATCTAACAAAATATGAAGTACTTAGGGATGATTCTTTTAAAATATGTGAAGAATCTATATGTGGAAAATTACAATGAGAGAAATCAAAGAAGCTTTTAATAAATGGAGATACGTTCCATTTTCACGGATTGGAAGACCCAATATTGTCAAGATGTCATTAATTCCCCTACTGATCTATAGTCATTGAAATCTCAATCAAAATTCCGGTAAGTTATTTTGTGGATACTGACAAACTGATTCTAACTGTATATATGGAAAGCCAAAAGACCCAGAATAGTCAATATAATACTAAAGAGGAAGACAAAGTTGTAGGACTAACATTACCCAACTTCCAGACCTACTGTAAAGCTATAGTAATCAGGACAGCATGGTACTGGGAGGGCAGGAGACATATAAATCTACAGAACAGAATAAATATCCCAGAAAGACACTGACACAAATAGAGTCAACTGATCTTTAACAAAGGAGAAAAGTGAATTCAATGAAAAAAGGGTTTTCAACAAACGGTGATGGAACAATTGAATGTCTATATGAAAAATAATGAATCTAGACACAAACCTTACACTTTTCACAATAATTAACTCAAAACGGATCAGAGACCTAAAAGCAAAACACAAAACTACAAAACTTCTAAAAGATATCATAGGAAAAAATTTAGGTGGTCTTGGGTTTCGTGAAGAACATTTAAGATACAATATCAGGAACAATCCATGAAAGAAAAGTTGGACTTGATTAAAATTAAAAATTTCTGTTCTGCAAAAAACTCTGTTAAGAGAATCAGAAAACTAATCGCAGACTGGAAGAAAATATTAACAAAACACACACTAATAGAGGACTTGTTTACAAAATATATAAATAATTCTTAAAACTAAACAATAAGAAAATAACCCAATTAAAAAACGAGCTAAAAATCTGAATGACACAGCTCCAAAGAAGATATATGGATAGAAAATAAGCATATGAAAAAGTGCTCAACCAGATGTCCATCGACAGATGAATGGATAAAGAAGATGGGGTATATATATAATGGAATATTACGTAGCCATCAAAAAATGAAATCTTGCCACTTGCAAAGACATGGATGGAACTAGAGGGTATTATGCTAAGCAAAATAAGTCAATCAGAGAAAGACAATTATTATCTGATCTCACTGATACGCGGAATTTAAGAAACAAGGCAGAGGATCATAGGGGAAAAGAGGAAAAAAATGAAACAAGATGAAACCAGAGAGGGAGACAAACCATAAGAGACTCTTAATCTTAGGAAACAAACTGAGGGTTGCTGGAGGGGAGGGAGGTAGAGGGATGAGGTAACTGGGTGATGGACATTGGGGGGGGGGTATGTGATGTAATGAGCATGGGTATTATATAAGACTGATGAAACAATACATTATATGTTAATCAACTGAATTTAAATTTTAAAAAATTAAATATTTAAAAAAAAGAAACATGCTCAATATCATATATCATGAGGGAAGTGCAAATTGAAGCAATGAGATACCATTACATACTCATTAAAATGGGCAAAATCCAAAAAACTGACAATACCAAATGTCAGGCTGTGGAGCAACAGGAATTTTCATTCATTGTTGATGGAAATGCAAAATAGTACAGCCCCTTTAGAAGACATTTTGACATTTTCTTACAAAGCTAAGTATAGTCCTATACAATCTAGCAATCACGTTCCTAAGTATTTACCCAAATTAGTTGAAAATGTATGTCTACAGAAAAACCTGCATGTGACTTTATAGCAGCTTTACTAATGACTGCCACCAAAATGTTCTTTAATAGTAAATGGATAAACAGACTGTGGCACATTGATACAATGGAATATTATTCAGTGATAAGAAGAAATGAACTATCAAACTACAAAAAAATCATCGAGGATCCTTAAATGCATATTGCTAATTGAAAGAAACCAATCGGAAAAGGCTAGATATTGTATGAGTCTCATTACATGACCTTCTGGAAAAGCCAGAACTATAGAGACAGTAACAGTATTAGTGGCTGCCAAGAGGAGGGAAAATAGGGGAGAATGAATACATGAAGTACAGGGGATTTTTAGGGTTGTGAAACTTCTGTATGGCACTGTAATGGTGATACATGACACTATGCACCTGTCAAAACCTACAATATGCTGCAGCACAAAAAGTGAACTTTAATATACATAAATTTTTAAAAGTCATTTAAGAGGTCGGAGGATTCCAAGAAAAAATAAAGATTGTGACAAGGGAATCTAACTGTATGAAACAAGTTAGGGGACAAAATATGGACTTTAACTTTGGAAATGAATGAAATCTGTAAAACTACAGGCAAATGAAATTGCACATAAATAGAACTTACTTGATAAAGTTGTTTCCCACAGAGGTATGGGTTAACAATCCTGATACTGCTAGATGTGTACACTGGAATTGAACAAAATGGATAAACGTGGTGTACTCCGGGTTTTTCACTGTTGGCATAGGAATTTACAGATAAGCAAGGGGAGAGGACAGAATGCAAGGGTGTGCTGATGGATTCGAGTTGGAGACATGAGTAAGATTCATGTTTAACTTAATATTGAGATTGTTGCGTTGAGAAATATATGCACATGTATTTTTGCTGTATTAGCTGAGAGGATCAAAAAGAAACAACTCCCCAGTAGAAACAAGCACACTTGGAACCTACATTTTGGTTTCTAATATTATTCTTAAAAAAAAAAAAAAAAAAGAATCTGTGCTCCTTGGCCTAATGGCTGATTCTGGGACAACTGGGACAGCAAATATACAAGATGAGCCTTGAGTGTCTTGTGGGGTCAGAAAGTAAGAAGGTGATCAAAAACAAACAAAAAATTGATGAATGTGGGTCAAAGAGCTAGAGGAACCAACTAAAAGAGCTCCCAATGTCCAAAGCTGGAACAATTTAAGCAATGAAATGAATAAAATAATGTTGGATTGTAACTCAAAGCATAAAATAAATACCCATGAGTCTATAGTAACATAAATGATTGAATAAATTATTAAGTGGAAAGAAGAGACAAATCTCCCCTACAAAAGCATTCCAAATAAGTTATGCAGAGACTCTACCCTAAAGTAGGAATACCATATCTCCCCACCACTTAAGTACATACTATGCATAGTGACTTCCTTCCAAAGAGTAGGTAGATTATAGAAAAGGGTGTTTTAAAAAAACAGTAATTTTACAGTGGAAAAAACTGACGAACACTATTTCAGCCAGGTGATCAAGGTCAACATCAATAGTTATAAATCACATTCACAATACATACCCTTGATATTGTCAAAAGTTCAGAAATATCCAAAGTAAAACCAATGAAACACTAAATTAGTTATTAGTAAAAGTTTATTGTGGGAGCACACTGGGAGCACTCAAACCAAAACATGGAACGAGGCTCAGGGTTATACTGTTATAAAGCACCTACATATAGTGGGAAGGCAGTGATTGCTTATTCTTCACAGGGATTGGTTAATGTTAGAGTTTTCTTAAATGATAAGGAATTGGTGAGTGGTTACCTCATATCAACATTGGGAAACAGTTCAAATTTTGCTTAGGATTTTCAGAAGCATAAGCAAGAAATGACCCAGGCCAAGTAAGTCTTGCAAAATAAGCTAAATTAAGTTTTGTTTGTATGACTAAACTCGTTTTGCCTGTTCAGAGAATTTTCAAGGCTGATCTCTATGTGTTTCTAATTTTAACAATATGATGTGATGAAAATGGCACCTTACCATTGTGGTCTTCCTCTCTAAAACCTGTAACCCTAGTCTAATCATGATAAAAGCCATCAGACAAGTTCTGGAGCGGCATCCTACAATATATTCAACCAGTACTCCTCAAAAGTGTCAAAGTCATGAAAATGAGGAAAGTCCAAGAAACTGTCAGAGCTAAGAGGAACCTGAGACATGACAAGTAAATGCAATGTGGTATACTGGATAGATCCTGGAACAGAGAAGAGAATATTATGTAAAAACTAAGGAAATCTGAATAAACTAGTGATTTCAATGAATAATAATGTATCAATATGGGTTTATTAACTATAACAAATGTACCATATGAGTATAAGATGCTAATAATAGGAAACTGTTGGGGGAGGGGTAGTGTTATATATAGGATCTCTCTGTACTATCTGTTCAATTTTTCTGTAAGTCTAAAACTATTCTAACAGATCAAGTTAAAAAAACTTTTAAAAGTATTTTATTTATTTGTTTTTAGAGAGAGAGCATGAGAGGGTGAGTGGGGAGGGGAGGGGCAAAGGGCAAGGGAGGCGGAGGGGGAAAGAATCTTAAGCAGACTCTGCACTGAGCATGGAGCAGGCACAGGGCTCATCTCATGACCCTGAGATCATGACCTAAGCCAAAACCAAGAGTCAGGCGCTTTTGACTGAGCCACCCAGGCTCCCCATAAAAAAAACTTAAAGTAGTTATAGTTTATATATTAACAATTAGAAATTAAAATACAATATTATTTAAATAGCATCAAAACCTTGAAATATGTAGAGATATGTAGTGCTAGAAATACTGAAAACTATAAAACATTACTGAGGGAACCTTAACAAGTCCTAAGTAAATGGAGATGTATTTTGTTAATGGACAGAAGTCCAAATATTGTTAACATGTTAATTCTCCTCAGATTGATCTGGAGAGTCAATAGAATACAAATCAAAATCTCAGTTTTTTATTTTCTGGTTTTTTTTTTTTTGGTTGAACTTGATAAGTTAACTCTAATAAATATATGGGAATGCAAATTACTTGGAAAAGTTAAAACAATTTTAAGAATGAAGAATAAAGTTGGAGGACTTATTTTAAGACATACTCTAAAACAACAGCATTGGGGTAAGAATAGATTTTAAAAAATTAATGAAATGGAATAGCGTGTCCAGAATTGAACCCACACATGTATATGGTTAATGGGTGGATTTTTAACAAAAATGTCAATGTAATTAGATCAGAAAAGGACACTCCTTTAAAAAAAAAGGCATTCCTTTCAATAAATGGTGCTGAAACAATTGGATAGTCATATACAAAAAAATATGATCTTTGACTCACACCTCACACCATATACAAAAGTTCATTCAAAATGAATCATAAACCAAAAAGTTAGGTATAAAACTATAAAATATCTAGAAAAAAATAAAACATATTTATGATTTGGGATTAGATAAACATTTCTTAAGATACAAAAAACAAAATATAAGAAAAATTAATTAATTGGATTTCATCAAAAATAAACTTTTCTTTCTAAAAGACAGTGTTAATAGATTAGAAAACAAGTTACAGACCATGAAACAATATTTTTAGCAAAACATGTATTTGATAAAGGATATGTTCTCATTTCCAGAATATGCAAAGAACTATTAAGATAAGAACAGTAAGAAGACAGTAGGAAGACAACAATAAGAAGACAAACAACCTGACTTTTGAAAATAGGAAAATATTTTAACAGACATTTCACCAAGATGACATGGAAATTGCAAATAAGTGCATAAAAATAAGTTTGACATCATTAGTCATTAGGGAATTTCAGATGCAATGAGATCCCAGTACATAGCTTCAAGAATGGCTAACATTAAACAGATTGTCAATACCAAATATTGGTGGGGGTGTGGAGAAATGAATTCATACACACTACTGATAAGAATGTAAAACTGTACAGCCACTTTGAAAACAATTGGGCAGTTTCTTATAAAGTTAGACATACACTTACCATATGACCCAGCAAGTCTACTCTTTGGTATTTACTCAAGAAAATGAAAACATACATCCACAACAAAGACTTGCATATAAATATCCATAGGAGCTATATTCACAATAGCTCCAAACTGGAAACAGCTTAACTATCCATGGACAGGTGAATGAACAAATTGTTGTACATATAAAAAATGAATCCTAATCAGCAATTACAAAAAAATGGACTTATACAGTTTCTCAAAATCATTATGCTGAACAGAAAGAATATCGGGTGCATGTATTTGTATTATAGGCTTCCATTTAATGAGATGCTAGAAAATATAAATCTAACCTGCCTGGCAGCATAGGAGTGAGTGCCTGGGGCTAGGGACTGCCTGGGATGGGGCGCAAGGGAACTTTTCCGGGGATGGAAGGAGTCTATATAATGATTGCGATGTCGGGTGTATGGATGAGTCATTTGTCAAAACTCATCAAACACCATTTAAAATGAGTGCATTTTATTGTACATAAACTACACCTTTTAAAGTTAGTCTTAAAAAAATATGGAAAAGCCCTTTCTATGTGTTCCCTTTGCATTTAAAGTAAAGATGGAAGAAGGAGAAAATAAGGAAGGGCTAAGAGATGCCCACCCAACACGCCTCCACAGCTAAGTAGGACATTTTTTAAGAATCAGAGAAACTGTGTTTAATTGGTTACATTTGTCCCAGATGGTTCACGGGAAAACTTTTCAATTAAAGTGAGAGAATTTGTAAATGTAATCCAGGCCCAGAAAAGAGACAAATTGTTATTTAGTATAAGGTGGCCAAGGTTTTTATTTTGGAAGGAATAACATGTAAACTTCAGTATTCTTGAGACAAAGTGATCTTGAGAAGAAAATAATTTCTTTTTTGCAGTAGCAAAACATATTTGTTCTTAGACTATTAAAAAGCAAAATGAGTGACAGCCATTGCTGATGGAGAATTGGACCCAGACCCGAGGTATCTGTTTCCCCTCTGCATCCTCCATCACTGACAGCCCAGAGCACATTCCTCTTTCCTCCAGAGCCCACTGAAGCTTGAGTAGCTGAACACACTCTGATATCCAAATTCAGCCTGAGTGGGTAGAAGGAAGGAGGTGATTGGCGTGGAAACTTTTAAAACAAGCCAGAAATGACCACATGTCAATAAATCATGTGATTGTACCCAGCAGGAAGGAGCCCTGCCCACAGAGGGAGGACACTGCAAAATTTCACGGTGAACAGGGTGTGGATCCAGGGAGGGGTGAACAATTGGGGCCGTTAATGAAATAAATTCATTGCAGTCAACCCCCATGGGGGCAGTTATTCATGTCCCTCCCATGTGCAAAATCTGCTCAGATCCATTCCAGGACACACAAGTTTTTTTTCAGGTGTGGCCTTGGGCTCAAAGTCCTGACACAAATCATGTCAGTTCCCTGAGTAAAAACTTCTAGTCACTGCCCAATGCATTTAGAGTGGTAGACAACACCCTTCACAATCTGGCTGCCCCCTCCTTTCCAACATCAGTCCGTATGTATATTCAGCCTCCTCACCAGACAGCCAGTATCCAGCCTTCCCTTATTACTCACCATCACGTATCATGTTCTTTTGTGCAGTCATGCCTCACACTGGCTCTTCCCGCTTCCTTTACTCCCGTAGGCAAACAGCAGTTCCTTTCCATCACTATACCGTGAGCTCCCTAACGGGAAGAAATAAAACTGGTTCATATTTTTATCCTTAGTGCCTGGAACAGGGTAAGTACTCAGTAGATGTCTGTTGAATGAACTAAAGCGTTCAATCATAAAAAATGGAGGCCTTTGTTTGTGGAGAATTTAACTGAGTCACATTTCATGGCTTTCCCTCCCTGGGTCAGCCAGAAATCTGGAAATGGAGATGGAAGCCTAACATAGATGATGCTTAGTAAGTGATGACATTCAGTTTATAGTTTATGCGCCTGGGTATAGGCATTGCTTTTGCTGGAATATCATATCTATATGCATGTTGTTTCTATTCATTGTCTGTTTACCCAAGAGGACTGAGAATCAATTTATTAGAAGCCCCAGTCTTTTTGGTTTGTGCTTCCGTGTACAAGTTTGGGAAAAGAAATAGGGGAGGCTTAAAACACAGTTATAACATGACAGAGGAAGAAAGGGAACAAAAGAATGTGTAAGGGATGATTAAGTGCTTCTGAATTTACACAGTGAAATATGGACAGTTTAAATGTCTTTGCTATTTGCTTCTTTTCACACTGTGAGCAGTTTCAAACACCCCATGCTGCTCCAAGATTAATTGAGTTCTGCATGCTTTTGGCTTCCTCCGGGTACCAAGGAGAAAGGATTTCCACAGAACCTCTATTTGCCATAGCTAAGAGATTATCTCATTAATGTATGATTAATAGCCATTTGTGAAGTGATTAATTAGTCATTTTGACAATAAACAGAGCCTATGTACATGGCTTCCTGGACTCCAAGTTTCACATGTAGAAGAAAAAGAGAGAATGCCTTGTCTCCTTGTTTCCTTCCTGCACCAAGACTGGAAAAATCCAAAGGCCTTTGCATATTCTGGTCTTGTCTGATTTCATCTGGTTTGTCTTTAAGAACAACAGCCCTGAAATGGAAGCTCTCCAGCATGATTGATGGCTTCTCTTTCTATCTGCAAGTTGGAAATACAGAAAAGGATTTTCCCCCCGTAGATCTTACTGCTTATTGGTACAAGAGTTATTTCCACTTTGCGGCAGAATTGATTTGCAACATTGGTGTATGAGTTTGTATATTTTTCTCACTGGCCCGTCACAAAGCATAAGTCAGCAAGTCTTCTGCAGTATGATGGATGATGTAGCCAGGAGCCTCCTAGTAATGTTTCCATTAAAAAGATGAGCATATTGTCATTAACTTTTTGGGCCTGGAATCATCCAAATTCTGTACCCTGACATTTCTCAAACTATATCACTTAGTAGCGCTTATTTTCCTCACATCCAATACTACCCATTGGACGTCGGGTAGATTCCTGCATCTCTGATTGCACACTCTATACAGTAAAGACGTTAGGAAAACACTAAAGGATCAATAGCAATAGGTCCAAATTTGCGTCCTGCATCCTTCCAAAGAAAACCATTTATTTCATTCAAAAGGGGAAAAGAACAGAGTGGGGTAGAACACCTGCTTATCTAAACTGTTACAAAGAAGTATTCATTTCGTGATATACTGAAGCATCTTAAGAACTTAATAAACCAAAACAAAAACAGGAGCAGAAAAATCAAACCTTAAACTCCTGATTTCTAGTATATTGTTAAAATCACTTGATAGCATAAAAACGTTCATCTCCTCCTCTCCTTCTCTCTTTCCTCTCCTTTATCTCTATATAATTTTGTGTAGGATGCATGTGTGTGTGTAGGAGGGGAGGTACACTACCAGAAGGCTTTCTTGGAACAAATTTGAGTAAAAATAAATAAAACAATGTAATAGAATAAGTACAAAAAATAAAAATGTGATGTGTCTGGGAGAGGCCTCCCAGTGGTTAAAAAGCAAAGCTATCTTTGGGTTGTGACAAAACTGGGCTGGAATCTTGGTTTTACCAGTTTCTAATTACAGAGCATGAACAAGTAACAGTTTCTTAATCCTCAGTTTTATTTGTAAAGTAGACACACTAGTGCTATCTACCTCACAGGTTGTTATGAATAGTTTGAAATTAAGATCAAATGTTTATAAAATGCATAAACAATGCCTGGCACATAACTCGGGCTCCCCAACTAGACATTAGATATAGAGCTCCGTGTGTATGCATGCGGGTGTGTGCACCAAACTTTTAGTACCAGTGTGTTGCCCCATTTAGAGATGCAACATGCCTGCATAGCTTCGTGTACAACCATGTGGATAGAGTCATATGTGAGGTTCTAAGGGCTCTGGGGGCATATCAGGACTCCTGATAAAAAGATCTGCAGCCTTTGAACAACAAGGGTCTAAACTGACGACAGATGGAGGAAAGTTCTACTGTTCAAAACATCCTATTACATAAACCTAACTTTAGTTAACACCTTTCTGGAAAATATTTCAGACTGAAAAATGTATCTTTAAATAACTGACAGATTATTTTTTTCCATGTTAACAGCACACAGAAAAGCACACTTTGCATCACCATGTCTATTTAGAATTTACTCTAAATAGACATGGCTATATTACCATTTTCCAAAACTGCAGGACTCAGGTGGGTTAGTGAGAGGCCCTGGCAATAGAGAGCTCAAAGACTATTGCAAATACCTTTCCTCATCATTCCAAGACATATTTTCTTTTCACATTTTAACATTTCTCATTAAAATCAGAAATGTCTTATAAGCAACGGTGGGTCTTAGCTTAATTTGGCAGCATTTTTTATTTCTTAATGGAACATAAAATATTAGTGTGACTTATAATTGATGAAGTCTTAGATTTGATGAAATATATTAAGTGGCTTGCATGAACAAGAGCTGATACTGCCACAGAATTCTCAGATGTTCCATTAGGTGGCCTGCGGGGGGCAATATCTGAGGGGGCCACCACGGGACAGCAGAGCCCATGTCTGGCCACTGCAAATCACTTGCCATTTTTTAGTCAGTATTTTAAGGCAAAAGATCTGTTAGAAATTTTGGTGGCAGAGTATGCTTCAATTTAATAATGATTTCATTGGGAAGAGTGTTAGAGTAGCAACTTTTTCCAACATCTAGTACTAATTTCTTTATTATTATTATTATTATGTTCACTTAGCCAACATATAGTACATCATTGGTTTTTGATGTAGTGTTCAACAATTCATTAGTTGCATAAAACACCCAGTGCTCATCACCACGCGTGTGCCCTCCTTAATACCCATCACCCGGTTACCCCATCCCCGCACCCTCAGTTTGGTTCCTGGAGTCCAGAGTCTCTCATGGTTTGTCTCTCTCTCTGATTTCAGTTTTCCCTCCCTTCCCCTGTGGTCCTCTGCGCTATTCCTTATGTTCTACCTATGAGTGAAACCGTATGATAATTGTCTTTCTCTGCCTGACTTATATCACTATAAATCCCCAAGGAATATGTATTATAAAGCATATACGATCACACCATCTTCTGAGATAAGCATGGTAAACTTAATAAGAATTAATAGACTATTTCATTGTCATTTGACAACTTCCATTACCAAATTTTCTTGGAGAAAACTCAATCAATATCATATCCAAGTCATGCTGTTATTTTCTGTAACTCCGTCAGCAATAAATATCTTTTTTTTATTTGCTCTAAGTGTTAGAAATTAAGTGAAATATTGCTGGTAAAGGAACTAGTTTACATCTTCTATTTTATACTTAAGATTCCTTAAGCCTTTGAATTTGGTCCCCCAGGAATTTTTTTTGTAGCTTAAGAAATTTCTAGCTATATTCTTACTTTTCTTTCAACTAATACAAATGACATAATGACAGGATAGCATACATTATTTCTAAATGGATAAGAAAACTGAGCTTTATCTTTGTCATGAATGATTCCTGCCTTGTTATAAGGAAGAATTTTATATCAGTAAAGATTTTCTAATAATGAGACAAGTTACTGAAGAATGTGTTCAATTATCCTTTCTTTCAAATAGAATTTACTTTTCATCTCTATTACTTAGGATTTGTCTACCTATCGGTAGAGAGTAAAGTAAGTTTTAAATCTGTAACTAAATCATTACTATGTTTTAATTCAATGATAGTTATTAACTTACCAAAATCTCTAGTAAGTGCAACTCTCAGAAAACAAAGAATAAAATATGTATTTCCTGCATTATGTAACTTAAAGAAAACTGGGCAGATCAAGTAGTTCCAAATTAATAATGGATTTTACTCCCTAAAAATGTTTAGAGATGGAAAATAAAGAGGAATTCTCCTGTTAAGCTAAAAAGCAACAATAAAACACAATAAGCTGATTCCAGGCTCATATTTAAAAGGCTGTCCTTAATAATAATAAAACTAACAGGATGAGTGGAATTAAATTGTACTCAATTCATAGCAAGAATTTGCCATTATGAAACCAAGATCAAATTCAGGAAATTGGAATTCTAGATTCATATGTAATTTGGGTAATTATCTACGATAGACTTGAGTTATGTAATTATTCTATGGATCATCCTAATCTTAGTCATCTTCACTTATTCAATTATTCACTGAGAATATTTAAAATCACTGGAGTGGCATTTCAATATTTGCTATGCTTTTTCTCATTAGCAGGTGTATTTGCAGGGTGTGGTGTGTGTATGTTCAATTATATTAGCCCTGTGACCATAACAAAACTCCGTCCACTACTCAAAACCCACTGGATTTCCCATCCAATCACTCAGAGTCACTGACAAATGATGAATCTAGTTCATTTATGACTTTTTGATGTCTGTTCTATCTTAGTACTCTACTCCTGGCTCAATACCATTCTCTTATGTGCAGTTTTAGCCAAGTAAGTTTACTCAGATTTAGCCTACTTAAGTTCATACCCCTCCTTGGAATTATGATGAAATCTAAGGACACCGTCCTTTCGAAATGCCTGTGAGGTCACACAGACTGAGTCTCCACACAACCCCTATGCCTATATGGCATTTAGGTGAGATGAGAGGGGAAGATCTGTGGCACATGGACAACACATATCCTCTGATTTTTGCCGCAATGAGAGTGTAGCACCACTGCACGCCTTTTGCTTTCAGAGGAGATCGGAATTCAGACCTTTAGGGGGGATCTCCAGATTTTCTCATGTTGATAACTAATTAATTTTTTTAAACATAGGATAGGCCTCTAATATAATATAGCAGTGGTTGTTTAATAACAATGCAAATGTTCACAAATAAATGTGAAGTGCAAAAGGTTAAATAAATAAATAAATAAATAAATAAAAATAAGCATAGGATAGGCCAAATAAACACATTTTAGGGCTCCGTGTAACTAGTGAGACTTCAGGTATGCAACGCCTGTCCAGGGACTCCAGCTTAAGACCCCTTACCTCCGTGGTACAATTGCCACAGTCATTCCTGGAAGAGCCATTCCCACCTGCCTTGAGGAAAGGAAGGAACTGACAGTGACTGGTTTCAATTCAGTAACTTGAAGGTGACATTGAGGGATTCCTCTATTCAGATGGAATCTCCCATTATCTCAAATACACAGTCCGGTATTTCTGATGTGTTCTTTTCCCATAGCCAGGGTACATACACAATATATATTTATTTAGAACCTATCATTTCCAGGCTCTGTGCTAGGGCCCTGGAGATACAAGGACAATAAACACAGCCTTTCCCTCACAGGCAACCATAGTCTAGTAAAACTCGAGACATATAAAGAATTTATTGTATGATGTAAGTGATTTTTAAAAGGGTTTGCTCTTCTTTATTATCAGAAAAGTGGATTAATAAGTAATAGGCATGGAGAAGCTACAAAGGTTTAAGAAGTCACACAGCTTTTCAAGATCAAAGTTCCTGATGTATTTTTTCCTGTTTTTTAATGTAAGTGATGTTTTAATAAATACTATATCAAGGTACAACAGAAACATGAAAAAGATAGAGGGGAACTCCATGTGGGGATTCATGATAGATTCCACAGAAAAGCAGATCCCTGGGAAGATTTTTTGTAACTCAACACCCCAAAAAATGAATAATCCAATTTAGAAATGGGCAGAAGACATGAATAGACATTTTTCCAAAGACATACAGATGGCTGCATGAAAAGATGCTCAACATCACTGATCATCAGGGAAATGCAAATCAAGACTACAGTGGGGTATCACCTCACATCTGAGAGAACGGCTAAGATCCACAACACGAGAAACAACAGGTGTTGGTAAGCATGTGGAGAAAGGGGAACCCTCCTGCCCTGTTCGTGGGAATGCAAACTGATGCAGCCACTCAGGAGAACAGTATGGAGTTTCCTCAAAAAGTTAAAAATAGAACTACCCTATGATCCAGCAATTGCACTATTAGGTATTTACCCAAAGAATACAAAAATACTAATTCAAAGGGGTACATGCACCTCGATGTTTATGGCAGCATTATCTACCATTGCCAAATTATGGATATGATAAAAAAATTGTGATACACACACACACACACACACACACACACACACACACACACACGATGGAATATTGCTCAGCCATCAAAAAGAATGAAATCTTGCCATTTGCAGTAATGTGGATGGAATCACCAATCAGAGGAGAGGAAATATGTTGCAGACTAAAGGAGGAAAATGTGAGATGGCAAAGAGAAGGGAAACAGCATGGAGCAAGACGGTGCTTTGGAAAGCAGCAAGGAACATTATGCGTCTGGAGTGAAGGCGCAGGAGTGACGGTGCAGGATGGCAGCTACAGAGATGGGCGGGGGCCTGGAATGTTTTGCATGTGGTCCTAGGGAGTTGACGTTTTTCCTCCTCAAGATGGTTAGGAGTAGGATACTGAAATGACAACTTCGAGATAAATAAGTGTGACTCCGTATGTCCCATTTCTTCATAGCAGTTAGGCCACTGAGTCTCATCATAGGCCATCGCCTGTCAGGGTGGCCCCTCGCTATACACAGCAGTGTGTACCAGCAGCCTGGCCCTATACCCTCTGAGGTTTTATTTTCTTGAGCCTGCTTTCAAGCTGGTGGAATCAAAATAAGCAGCAAACTGCATTTTTAGATTAAACAGAATTAAGGGAGGAAAAAAAAAAGAAAAGTAAAAACAGGTGTATTTGCGGTCAGTGAAAGAAAGGAATAAGGTAAACTAGTCCACATGGAGAGACATTTGAAATGAAACTCAAGAACTGGCCCCATATAGAGAGAGACACAAGAACCTGAACTCCTTCGCTCTGTCTGATTACTTCTGCAATTACTTGCTAGTTTTATTTAGGAATCTCTCTAGCTGGGAATGGAGTCTCTTATATCCGTCAAGTGCCGGCACTATATAAATGAAATAGCATTATAAACCAACAGACAGATATCTGCACCTCTGCATATTAATGATGTGCTAGCATCTTGCTGTGGTTCAGAATTCATAACAAGCTTTCTCTCTGCCAAGTGCACGGTGGCACAGTATAGGTAACGTGTGTGCAATCACACCTTTAAAATAAATGCAGTCCATTAATCAAATATGACCCAGGGTAGCAGGGAAGAGAAATTCTGCAAATGTGATTTTTATTTCACTGCTTGCCCCTCCTTGCAAGTTTTGGCTCCCTGCCGGCCACTGATGGAGAGCTATTCCATGTGACAAGGGGCCAGAAGCTGGTTGTAGGGGAACCTGCTGTGTTTCTTCAGTCCTTTCTTAAAAAAAATGAACACAGTATTTTGAAAGTCAACTGAGTTCAGACTTTCTTCCATGCACTTAGCTGCATAGTAATAGAGCCTAAACCTTTTCAGAGAAAGGCTGTATTATAGGGTAAAGGGGTAAAGAGCCGAGACCATTCCTGGAGTTCCATTCATACCTGAAAGCCTAAGGATTGCCCCTCTCCCCAGCAGGTCAGGCTTTTCTGCAGCCTTTCCGAAAGCATGGGCCTTCTCCATGATTTTTTTAACCTCTATACCTGAGAAGTAGCCACTTCAGAAGCCCCAAAGCTTTCTGACTGTTGTCTGCAAAATTATACCTGGTTGATTTCTAGGCTAGAGTTCACAAAATAACTTATTCTGTTAGAGATGGTAGCTGTAGCCGCACCAAAAATTTGCTTAAAATATTTATTTTTAAGGATGACTGCACAGGTCTAAGAGGAGAAATGCATGATGACATAAACTTAATCTTTACACTGTTTGCTTTAAGTTTCATTCTAAGAAATGGAATTATTGTAAAAAATATCATAGTTAAACATTAATTATATATAATATAATCATATTATATTTACATATATAATAACATATTATATTTACATATAATTACATATTACATAACTGTATTCGGATACTAGAGTATACTTCTCAGGAACAGATAGCATAGCAGACAAAAAAATGGTAAGGCTGCAGAAGTTAACTAAATAAAAACATATGTGCAATAGAGGAAATCAACAAGCCAAAAATTTGCCTTTTGAAAAATAAACATATGAAAGAAATAAAATTGATCAATCTCAAGAAGACTGATCAAGAAAAAGAGAAGGTAAAAATTATCCGTATGATATATGAAACAAAAGGCATCATTATATACCCTACAGAAAATAAAGATAATGAAAAGGATATTAAAAACGTATGTATGCCAACATTTAATAATTTCAATGAAATGGATAAAAAATCTTAGAAAAACACACCTTACCAGAGCTGACACAAAAAGAAATATACAATCTAAATACACACACACACAGATGTATATAATTTTAAGCCTTGCCCTAAAGAAATCTCCAAGCTCAGATGGCTAGCAGAGACGTCTTCTCACCGTATAGGGAAGAAATAGCACCTATCTTAACAAATTCTTCCAAAGAATTAAAAAAGAGGAAATACTTTGTAATTCATTTAATGAAGCCATCATAAATCTAACATTAAAAGATATCAAGGATTTTTTAAAGTTTTTATTTGAATTCCAGTTAGTTAACATACACGGTAATATTAGTTTTAGGTGTACAATTTAGTGATTCAACACTTCCATACGACACCCAGTGCTCGTCACAACAAGTGCCCTCCTTAATCCCCATCACCAATTTCACCCATACCTCGACCCACCTCCCCTCTGGTAACCATCAGTTTGTTCTCTATCATTAAGAGTCTTTTTTTGGGGTTGCCTCTCTCTCTCTTTTTTCCCCAATGTTTCCCCTATGTTTTGTTTCTTAAATTCCACATATGAGTGAAATCATATGGCATGTCTTTCTCTGACTAACCTATTTCACTTAGCATAATATCCTCTACTTCCATCCACATCATTGCAAATGGCAAGATTTTGTTCTTGTTTATGGCTGAGTAATATTTCACTGTGTGTATTTACCACATCCTCTTTATGCATTTATCAGACAACAGATATTTGGGCTGTTTCCATAATTTGATTATTGTAGATAATGCTGCTATAAACATCAGGGTACATGTACCCATTTGAATTAGTATTTTTGTATTCTTTGGGTAAATACCTAATAGTGTAATTGCTGGATCATAGGGTAGTTCTATTTTTAACTTTTGAGGAAATTCCATGCTTTTTTCCAGGGTGGCTGCACCAGTTTGCATTCCTACCAACAGAGTAAGAAAGTTCCCCTTTCTCCACATCCTTGCCAACACCTGTTGTTTCTTGTGTTGTTGATTTTAGCCATTCTGACAGTTGTGAGGTGATGTCTCATTGTAGTTTTGATTTGCATTTCCCTGGTGATGAATGACGTTGAGCATCTTTTCATGTGTCTTTTCAGGCAGCCATCCGTATGTCTTTGGAAAAATATCTATTCATGTCTTCTGCCCATTTTTAATTGGATTATTCATTTTTTGGGTGTTGAGTTTTATAAGGGTATTATAAGTAGAGTATAAGACAAATCTTTCTCATAATCATAGATCCTAAACAAGTATTAATTAGCAAATTGATCCAAGTGACTTTTTTTAAGTTAATATGTTAAGTTGAGTTTCTTCTAGGAACAAAGAGTTGATTTGTGAAAATCCATCAACATAATTCACCACATGTACAAAATAAAGGAGAAAACTCGTGTGATCATCAATAGGATTTTAAAATGTGATGTCATACTTATTTCAACTACCATAAGTAATGCCTAGCATCCAGTAAGTACTCAAAATATTATTAGTTTGTTTCTTTTCCTATCTCCATGGTCATCTCCCTCCGATGTTACTCACAGATCATTAATAGATTAAACTCTACAAGAGATTAGCTATAATTGTTTTCATTTGATCCTCAGTCAAACTCCACATTTTCTCATTGACAATGAAATGAATTCTAGAGGTCTTACCCAAATTGCTTCAAGATATGGCTCCACTTAACTTTTCTGCCTCTCTTCTTCAGACTCACCAAATACTTTACATACTTTGACTTGTGTTTAGTTGAAAAGAGCATCAGAATCAATGATGAATTTCCTGTAGAGAATTTGATGAGGACATCATCCTTTACAACTTGTACTGTTCCACATACAAATATTCACATAAACAAATCCTCTTGGGAAACTGGCACATTTCCTCCAAATACGAAATAAGACGTGTAATTAACCAGGCTTCTTTTTCATTTTGATCACCAGGAATTTGACAGTCATATTCAAATCTAGTTACTGTATGATTTTAGAACTTTCCCTTCTGTGTCCATTTCCCTTCTCTTCAATCCCCTTGTATAGGTATTGAACTTATTTATTATAATTTGTATATTTTTATCTCCCATGCATTTGATTATGTTCCTTTTTATAATTATTTTTAACAATATCTTTCCTATAAATGGTCTATATCCCTAATAGAATGAAGTGAAGCGTGCATGAAAAGATCAGATTCCAGTCTGGATAAACATACTTTAAACCTTCAAATCCCTGTGCCTTCTTTTGATTTTTTCTTAACCTAAATTATTCCCACCTCACCATCACTACCCCATCACCTAAAATATTTTACTCTCTCTACTCCAGTAATCAAAATTGTATCTGTTCTTCAGTGCTCATCTTGAATGTTGGTTTTCTCATAAAATTTTTCTCACCCCCACTTACTGAATGCAACTTGTATAAAGTTCACCTTCAAGTAACAGGAAACCTGACTCAAAGCTGTTGAAGTTCCTATGGTGTGTTCCTTCATGGCTTAGCCTTTTCCTCAGGCTAATGCTAAGTTGACTGCAGCAGTATCAGGGATCATGCCAGGTCATGGCAACATGCAAAGAGAAAAGAAGGATCAACTTTCCCTCTTGCTAGAGGGTGAGGAAATGTTTCCCAGAAGTCCCCACCCCCCACAATCATTATTGGCCAGAGTGGGATGCATAACCATTCCTGAACAATGCACAGGAGAGAATAATAGGATTCCCATGGTTGACTTAGACTAATTAGCTTAAGTCCTCTGAAGCTAGGCAAGAAGTCCGTTTCCCTGGGGCCCACGATTATGTGGAGAATCGTGGATACTAACCAAAAAATCATCGATCTGTTAGGAAGGAAAATAGAGGGGAATGAATACTGGGGAAACCACTGGTGGATTCTGTAATTGTGATCTCTCCCTCCCCGAATTCCTGGGGCATTTTGTTTGCCCCTTTCATAACTCCTGTTTTCTGTGTTATAATTATCTGTGTACCTATCTCATTTCTGTTTTCTACCAGCATTAAGTTTTTTGAAGACAGAGACTCATCTGAGTGCCCCACTCAGCAACCTGAAGAGGAATTGGCTATATTACACACTCAATAAGTAAATGTTTAATTAAATTCTTCATTTTCCTTCTGGACAGCATGAATATAAAAACCATGCCTCCTTTGTGTCCGTAACAGGTACTTTTGTGTAGCTTCATGTTTTCATTCAAAGTGCCTGCCTCCTATTAATTACCACCCAGTGGCCTACACTTATAAAAATGTTGCTATAACTTTGGGTGGCATTAAGTCCTGTGCTTTGATTTTCCTAGAGGGAAATGAATCCCTCATTCATCAGCATGTGCTCACTCACCTGGTTCCTTTTCTGACCCATCGGTAGAACGGCTGTCAGGGGCTAGGTGAAAACTGAGGCTTAAAAGACAAAGCTTTTCTCTGTGTGAAGCTGACTGGCTCACACCTGGAGCAAGCTTGTGGCTCAGGCCTCATTAACACCGTATTCTAATCTTGCAGAGGACTCCCAATCAGACCGCCAAGAGCAGCCAGAACAGCAGACACTGGGTCAGCCAGGAGGAGCCAGGGAACATCTGGTAGACCATAGGGTGGCTGCAAAATATTCAATGTTTGAAGAAAGGAATCCCCCCAACCCTGTCAGGCCCCAGAGATATAGCATTTGAAGAAAGATGTCTCCTCATTCAAAGCTGCTCTCTTTCCCCCCAATAGCAAAACTTCAAATAATCCCAGTGGTCCTTTTCCTCCCACAGCATGAATACAATCTGAGTATAAGCAGGCTGTTGTTTCCAGGATCTGGTGAAATATTTTATTTATTTCAATTAGAAATCATCCTAATCAGCTCTTCTGAAAAGGTATACCCTGGAATGCACAAACACCAGTCTATTCCCTATCATGGAATAAAAGATACATTGTCATGTGGAAGAGAGGCGAAACAAATAAAAAAATTCCTAGCTGAATTCCTGAGAAGCAAAACTGACCAAATTTCCAGTAATTGCTCTGACTAAAAATACCACTGATTAATACCTGACCAGTTGGTAGAGGGAGAGTAATCATTATGCAGTCCTTGAAAGTGTTTGGGGACTTAAAAAAAAAAAAGGCAGAAAAATCCTATGGGATGCCCACCCAAAAAAGATCATTTCTGGGAATGCCAGACTAGGTTCAGGATCACAAATTTGTTTATGAGTTGGGAGTTTAAATCTACACCACTGCCTTCACCACCTCTCTGAAGTTCAACACATCTGCTTTCTTTGATCCAACACAATACGGGAAGCCAGAGCGCCGGCAGGGGCTTGGGAAGTTGTTTCAAGATGGCGCTGTTGAGCTGAAGTGAAGGCACATCACCAATCTGTTTTCTTACTTTGATTTCTTTGTATTTGTAAGTGTTCTAGTTTCACTGCTGGACAAGCAAGTTCATATAAAAGACCTAAAGCAAAAAAAAATTTTAAAAGAGGGAGTTGGGGGAAAGGGGAGTCCTTATAGGTGACAAGTTTTAGAGCTTCTTTGAAGAACCAATCTTCCCTCGGCTAGCTGTGAAACTAGAGAATGAGGTACCGGTACTCTAATGATGAGTGGACGAATGAGAAAATAAACATGGTTTAGACTCTTACTCGCACTATGACGTCAGACAAGTTACTTAGCCACTCTGAGCCTGAGTTTCCTCATTCATAATTTGGGGAGAGCCATTATTTCTTCTTTGCAAAGTGAGGAGGATCAGGTGTGATAACCTATGTACTATGTTTAGTGTAATGCTTGATATTTTGTAACAATCCAAGAAATGTCCACCGCTATGATTATTCCAATGGCTGGGCTTCCCTTTTCCATGATATTAGGGCTCTGTGACTGGAAAAGGAGTGAAGAGATAGAACATAACAACTTTAAACCAACTGACCACAGAAATATGTCTTGGGGACTGAATCATTCTCAGTAAAAAGTTATTCCATACCAGGTAGACATTATTAACTGGGTCATGACAAAAAAGGTGCCTCTAGCCATGAGGAAACCCAGATCACTACTGTAGACAGCAAGTAGCCAGTCCACTGCCCGATAGAGAAAGCTGAATCGACTGGCTGGAGATCTGAGCTGGCTTTTGATGAAAGAGCAAGTGACAGTAGACTGACTGAAGTTGAAGAATCTTCACAATTAGACATCAGCCAAATGTCACAGTGCTTGACCTTGGGGAGGAAGTCACTCAGCTGATAGCAAAGCCCCATCTAGAGACCTGGGTTGAGGAGGATTAAAAGAATATTTGATTTTTAATTTGCCCAAAACCAACTCCAAGATTTCTTTTCTCTCATGCTCCCCTCTCTTCCTAATATCTCTGCTTTTTTCACTCCCATTCTCAAAGAGCAGACATACACATGCACACTCTAAAATAGGTAACACTTGCATACTGCTTACCATGTGTTAGGCACAATCCTAAATGTTTTATGACTATTAATTCGTTTAATTACCAGACTAACCTTTTGAGATAGGTACCATTTATAGCCCCATTTTTATATAATAAAACTGAGATATGGAGAGATTAATTAACTTGCCTAAGATAACAGAGCTAATAAGACACAATGTCACTATTGGAAGGTAGACAGTCTACCTCCAGAGTTGTTTTGTTTTTTTTTTTTTTCCTTTTCCAATCTGGATAACTTTTACACCTTTTCTTTCTTTCTCTCTTTTTTTTAAGTGTGACAATGAACCAGTTTATTATTTTTTTCATATAGAAATTTTTATTTATTTATATCCATACCTTCTTCCAAAGAGGATTTTATTTTTTCATCATGATAGGTGTACTCTTTAGTCCCTATCATCTGTTTCACCCATTCTTCCACCCACCTCCCCTCTGGTAATCACCAGTTTGTTAAGAGTCTGTTTCTTGGGAATGAACCATGAGAGACTGTGGACTCTGGGAAACAAACTGAGGGCTTCAGAGGGGAGGGGGTGGGGGATTGGGATAGGCCAGTGATGGGTATTAAGGAGGGCACGTATTGATTGCATGGAGCACTGGGTGTTATACGCAACTAATGAATCATGGAACATTGCATCAAAAACTGGGGATGTACTGTATGGTGACTAATATAACAAAAATTATTTTAAAGAAAGAGTCTGTTTCTTGGTTTCTCTTTCTTTTTTTTTTTTCCTTTGCTCACTTGTTTTGTTTCTTAAATTCCATATATCAGTGTGGCATTTGTCTTTCTCTGGCTGACTTATTTCGCTTAGCATTATACTCTCTAGCTCCATACATATTATTGCAAATGGCAAGATTTCATTCTTTTTTATGGCTGAATAATATTCCATTGTATATGTATATCATATCTTCTTTATTCAGTCATCAGTCAATGGACACAGGCTGCTTCCATAATTTGGCTAACATTATTTAATGTTGCAGTAAACATAGGGGTGCATGTATCCCTTTGAATTAGTGTTTTTGTATTTTGGGGGTAAATACCGAGTAGTGCGATTACTGGATCTTAGGGTAGTTCTGTTTTTAATTTTCTGAGGATCCTCCATACTATTTTCCACAAAAGCTGCATCAGTTTGTATTCTCACCAATAGTGCAAAAGGGTGCCTTTTCCTCCACATCCTTGCCAACAGTTGTTTCTTGTGTTTTTTTGATTTTAGCCATTCTGACAGGTGTGAGGTCATATTTCATCATAGTTTTGACTTGCAATTCCCTGATGATGAATGATGTTGAACATCTTTTCATGTGTCTGTTGGCCATCTGTAGGTCTTCTTTGGAAAAATGTCTGTTCATGTGTTCTGCCCATTTTTTAATTGAATTATTTGGAGAGTTGTTTTGGTGTTGAGTTGCATAAGTTCTTTCTATATTTTGGATACTCGCCTTTTATCAGATACGCCATTTGTAAATACTTTCTCCCAGTCAGTAAGTTGTCTTTTAGTTTTGTTGATTGTTTTCTTCATGATGCAGAGACTTTTTATTTTGAAATAGTCCCAATAGTTTATTTTTGCTTTTATTTCTTTTGCCTCGGGAGAAATATCCAGAAAAATACTGCTACAGCCAATGTCAGAGAAATTACTACCTGTGATCTTGTCAAGGATTTTTTATGGTTTCAGGTCCCACATGTAGGTCTTTCATCCACCTTGAGTTTATTTTTGTGTGTGGTGTGAGAAGTTGGGACAGTTTCATTCTTTTGCATGTAGCTGTCCGATTTTCCCAACACCATTTGTTGAAAAGACTGTCTTTCACCCACTGTCTATTCATTCCTCCTTTGTTGAAAATTAATTGACCATATAATTGTGGGTTTATTTCTGGGTTTTCTATTCAGTTCCATTGATCTATGTGTCTATTTTTGTGCCAGTCCCATACTGTTTTAATTACTACTGCTTTGTAATATAACTTGAAATTTGGAATTGTAGTACCTTCAGTTTTGTTTTTCCAGAATCTGTGTTCTTAAACGGTCACTCTATTACAGGAAATATGAAGTAAGTATTGCAAATATTCATAACTCATTCAACAAATATTAAGTTCTGCAAAGATAAAGTAAAAAAATAAAGTCTTTGACCTCAGAGATCTTAAAGTCTAGTAAATATGATAACCACATACATAAATAACTATTATAGCAAAGTAACAAGTACTTAGTTATACTGATAGGGGGTTTCAGGAAAGAAGAAATTACTCCTGTCTTGAATGAGAGAAGTTTTCATGGAAAAGTCAGGATTTAAGCTGATGCCCGAAGAATGCATAAAATTCAAAGATTGAGAGTTGTCATGAAAAGACCTTATAGGATAGTCATTTTCATCCATAGCAGACATTAGAATCATCTGAGAATGTTTCTTAGAATACTCATACTTGAATTAATATTGATTAAAAATACTGATGACTGAGATCTCACTACACATTCACTTGAATGGCTAAAGTTAAAAAGTCGAAAATCCCTAAATGTTGGTGAGGATGTGAAACAGCTGGACCTCTCACTCATTGTTGGTGAGAATGTAAACGTACAGCCACTTGGAGAAGCAATATGGCAGGTATCTACAAAGGAAACACATACTTATATGACCCAGCAATCCCATCCTGGAAAAATGAAAATATATATCTGTACAAAGACTTGTATGCAAATATCCATGGTGAATTTATTCATAATAACCAGATTACTGGAAACAGCTCAACCCTCCATCAACTGGTAAAAAGAGAAACAAATTGTGGCTTATCCCATACTATGGAATTCTACTCAGCAATAAAAAGGGACGATATGGTTGAGTCACAAAAACATAAATATGTGCTAAGTAGAAAAAGTCAAACCTAAATGACTATATACTTTATGATTCCATTTATATGAAGTTCTAGAAAAGGCAAAACTATAGTGACAGAAAGCAAGTCAGTGGTTGCCTGGGGTAGGGTAGGGAATCAACCATAAATGGGCACAAGGAACCTTAGGGAGATAGAAGGGTTCTAAATATTGATTGTGCCAGTGGTTACGACTGTATACAGTTAACACATCTTCAGACTCTATAGTAAATGGATGAATTTTCTTGTACATTAATTATGTTTCAGTTAGCTGATACCATAACATACATCAATTAAATGAGAACCTCAGAGGTCTGGGCATTGGTGTTTTTTAAAGCTACACAGGAACTTATATGCAGCCAGATTGAAGAACAGCTGCTAAAGAAAGATGCCCCAAATGCATCTATAAAAATAAATATTATTTTATACATAATTGTTCTAAATTTTAAAAAGAGTAAAAGGCATCCTCAGGCAACAATATGACTAGAACACAGAGTCTACAAATATGAATAGCGCAAACTGGTCTAGAAATATAACTTGGGAAAGATCGTGGAAGGCCATATTTTTTCATAGTGAGTGAAAGTTACAGACTATTTGTCAGAAAAGCAACTTTTTCCCTTAACGCCTATAGAGAAAATACTTTCAGTCTCTAGAAGTGAAAAAAAATCATTAATACTCATGACTCTGCAAATGATATCGTTATTGATATTGATAGTAAATCGGACTATACTGTGTCTATCCTAAGAATTATAATCAAGAAGAGAAGTGATTATTGTATCACTATGTGATCTTGAAAAAGTTTTATTTTTAACCTTAATAAACTTCTATTTACTAATCTGCAAAATCAGGTGTTAAGCTAACATATTTCTCAGACTTCATCCAGCTCCCCTTCTTCACCTGCACAGGCATTAAACCTAGGAGACAATGCCATAGTGAGAACACTGGAGCAGGGCCTCGAGGGACCTCAATTCGGAAATCAGTCAAGTCATGTAATTAATACTCTTCCCTCCTTTTTTCTTCAGGGGCCACACGGTGCCTGTCCGTCTGTCAATTTGTTTCTCCTTATTCCACAGGCTTCTTTTTCTGCTAAGTTTTCTTGTACACGCTCCAAAATCGCAGCCTCAGCCCCCAAATCCACAGGATGTTCCAACTTAGCTTCCAAAAGAGACAGACTTGTATCTCTGCTTCCAGTAAAGAACGCCCCTCCTCCTTTGTGTCTGTTGTCAATTCCTGATGAATTCAGCTCTGGTGGGTTTTTTGCTTCTGGGCATAGGGGTAGGGGTGGAGTGTAATATATTAGGACTGCTGCTTCCTGTGCAAGGCCGACAATGAAACTACCTGTACACTAGGTACAGGTTTACCTTGCAGTATTAATCGTGGACTCTGCTATCCTTGGGGGGTTCTCTACTTTATCATTTGAATATAATTCCTGGAGATTTGTATGTGTGTGCACGTGTGTGTAGGCTTTGGGCAACATTCTTCTACTGTTTATTGCGGTTTCTTCTGAAAACAATTATCAAATTAATGAACATTTTAGGAGTATTCAATTTTCCCAAATATTAGATTTGTATTTCCTCAAAATAAGGTATTATTTTTACATCTGCCAAGAAAGGAAATTTTCTGCACCAGGCTGTCTGGCTGTATCAGCAACTCTTTTTGATTTGTGCAACAAAATCCCAAGAAAGCACTAATTACATCATCTAAACATAGTAAATAACACTACAGGTGACACCTGATAGTTTAATACTTAAAATAGCCGTAGCCCGAGAATCCTAAGAAATGGAGACAGATTTTTCTAAGAGACGTTATGCCAAGAGGGGGATTTTTAAAAAATCAAAACCAAGGCATCATTGCTAGAATAAACAACAAACCAACAAAGAAAACTTTCTCATTGCTGCAACAGAGATGCTTTGTAACACCTCACCCAGTAGGATTTTTTGCAAGTCACGCATTGGATTAGAATTTCAACTCAGGAAAGTCTTATAAATACATAGATTGATATAGTAGGAAATGGGTCAAAAAAGTCTAGCACTATGAAAATACAGGTGCCTAAGACTCTAAACTCTGAGCAGAAAGACTAGGTATTTTCCAAAATTACCTATGACACATGGATGTGAACCTAGAACCGGGACTAAGAAAGAAAAGGATACAGATTAAGACAAAGAAAAGGCACAGCTCTCTCATGATTTTTACTCTACAGTGAATAAGGATTTGTAGGTTCAAAACTCAGAACCACATCTTAGTTCTACTACTGTGTGTAACACGTATGGTAATTATGTGTGCATATATGCATAGACACGTAGGTACACATGTGCAGTTGAGGTAACCGTGTAGATCATTCCAGAGTATATACTTGGTCTTTTAGCTAACCCTTTGTATTGTCCTTATACAGTTAGAAAACTCTAACACCAGGAAGAGAATTGAGTGTGCTGCCTATTGTGTACTGCTTCTCTGTCTCCTTCTCTTTCTTTTTTTTAAATATATTTTTTAAAGATTTTATATACTTATTTGAAAGAGGGGGGAGGGAAGAGAGAGAGAGAGAGCACAAGCAGGGGAGCAGCAGGCAGAGGGAGAAGCAGGCTTCCCACTGAGCAGGGAGCTCGATGTGGGGCTCGATCCCAGGACCCTGGGATCGTGACCTGAGCCGAAGGCAGACGCTTAACCAACTGAGCCACCCAGGCGCCCCATGTCTCCTTCTCTTTCTGCTTGTTTCCAGGAGTAATGCAAAAATATTCCCTGGTATTTCCATGCTGAAGAAATTTTCCGTGACGATATTGAAGCTTTCCTTGAGGGTAGATTATGCTCCCACGTGGAACCTCATCTCTAATCTCTTGAGCCATTAACCCTTCTTCGGGCTGTGATGAAGAACTGCCAGTATGAAATATAAAGGTGCTCCTTAGAAGCTGGCAAGAAAAAAGAAAAAAAAAAGGCCCCCAGTAGACGGCGGTCAGAGCCTGGCCCCCTTCCGGGCTTCCCCACGGCGTCAGCAGCTGCTTCCTCAGGCCGGCGGAGCAGGCGATCGGAGTGCGGCTCTTCATCTCCAGTGTGGCTCGAAGAGGCCAGAAAAGAACAGAATGACATAGGGTGCAGAACAAGCGGCTGATTAGCTAAGGTAACTGTTCAACTCCAGAGTTTATGGCGACCCGATCATCGTCTGTCGCTCTGCAAGAGAAACTCAGCATTGCTGTAATTACTTTGCTGTTGTTATCCATTGTATTCCCGATTCAACATTACATCCGAAAATGAATAAAAAGACCATTCACTTATTATATACATGAATTTATATTCTCTAAGATGGCACCTATAACTTTGAACTTATAGAGAGATTATGGGAATTGACAGAAGTTTTTCATCAAAGTCTCAGAGGCCTGGCCCAGAACACAGGGGTAAGCCAGAACTCTTAAAATCAGCTTTGACTATTCCAGTGAGGACAAAAGATACAAATTCTAAACACTATTCCCAAAAATCTTCAGCCAGTGGAGTGTTGATTCATCAGAGAAAAAACTGATTAACTTGATATCGATATGGTACTTCTTCTAGGAAGGATCTTCCAGGAATTTCCAAAGCCTGGCCTCTAGAATTTTGCAATAGGCACCACTTTATCTTATAAAATTATATCTTTACCATACAGTCCCAAATGTTTTTGCTTATTTAGGTTCATAATTACCTAGGCTCAAATTTTCTGGCTCAAATTACCAGGCTCAAATATTCTGCACTAGTCCATTTTAACTGACAAGAATAGTTATGTTTTACTTTATTTTGATTTGGTGATAATGAGATAAAGGAAAAAAGTAGTAGTCATTCTTTCACCTTGATGGAACCAGAAGGAGAACACTGGGTCAGTTAAAGACTGATGAATTAGAACTGGAACCCTGCTGGCCCATTCAGTATTTCTCTTCCGAAAAACACCATTTAATCTTATTCCTTAATGAACATTTAGAAAATTAAAATAGAAAAGATCTCCTAATAATTCCAGTAAACACAGATAACATTATTAATATGTTAGGATATCCATACACACACACACACACACACACACACACACATATTATTGGTTATTGGTAGCCGGTTTGGGAATATTAATATATAGACACTGAGAACATGCAAATGAATGAGGAACTCAGCATCTCTGCCCTCCTTGCTGGTAATGCTGTTTCAGGCCAGAGCAAAACATGGATATGAGCCACCTTGTCCAGCATAGCTTTCCCTGCTTCAGAAGTGTGATTCTATCTTCCAAGCTTGAAACTCAACACCTTTTCTGGTAAAAGTTGGCACTGTGAAAGAGTAAAAATAAAGAACAAATCCAAAACAAAACAAAACAAAAAGGTAGGCAGAGGCTTAGGGGATACTTTTCTTCACCTAAAACTATCAGTCAAGATGTTAAGCACTCCTACCACATTTCTGTCAAACTCATGTGAAACTTGGCACTTCTGAGCGCTGCTGCTCTCACAGTCATATGCTCCTGCTCCCCAGCAGTCTTCAGCTTCATGGGAGTGACATCTGTACCTCCAGATGTCGATGTTTTAGCAGACCCTTCTCAGGCATTTTGATCAGGGTACATGTACACAAATTATATCATAAAGCTTCTCACACTGTACATACTACATCAAGTAAGAAAAACCACCAAATTTACACTGAGCCGAGGAAGCGTAACTTGAGATTTAACACGCTATTCATAAGGATGTGCTATTATTCTTAATCCCTCGATTAATCTGAGCTTGCACTACTGCACGGATTTATTACGGACCATATGCTCTTTAATCACCATCGCCTCCCAGAGTTCGTTCGCACTTCGCACTTCTGCAGCCGGTGTTGGCCGCTGTTCCTCTGTCCCTGCCTCAGCAGGATCCGATAACCATTTTTCAGCTGGACACCTTGACGAAGAGTCAACCCCAACAATGTCTCAGAAGAGTGATTAAAAGAAAATAAAAGAAAGGGGAAACAGTGTTTTCGGGGAGAGCACCGGGGATGGGGGAGATACACTGTCGATGACGTACCACAGATGTTCGAGTCCATTATTAGCTGAAATGCTTTTTCATTGTAGATTGTTCGTGTTCGGCCTCCAAAATCTGGCTGTTGCCTCTGGAATGAAGGAGCCTTCTTTTCTTGAAGCAAATGAGAATGCAGAGAGCGCAAACACTAACATTGTTCTCAGATCAAGCTGTGCCTTGCTGATTTAAAATCTTTTGGACTGCACAATCAGGGGAAACATAATTCATGGGGACTTGGGTTAATTTTTAAAAGATTTACACTACAATTTTCAATGAAGTTCTAGTTAATTAAGCATCTCTCTACATCACAAAGGAACAGTTCTTATAAACTGTTTTCCCCCTTATTGAAGTTTAACATTCTCAAGGTCACACATCCCTTTCCTCCAGTAGATGCAAGAGATATATGTACGGGGACAAGTGCTTCCTGAAATACTGTAGGCTTGATTACAAGATGGCAAGCTTTAGCAGAAAGAAAACTGGCTTGTGAATCAAAAGGCAGACATTGGGAAATCACCTAACCTTTTTCATTTGTTATGAAGGGCTTGAATTAGATAATCCTCGAGGTTCCTTCCATCCCTAAATTAATGACCCCAATTCATTAGTACTGAATTCAATTTGCAGATTTACAGTCATTTGTGTTTTAGTCATACAGCATCCAAGGAGCTTGATGAGTAGTTTTTAGTTCTGTTCTGATGGAAATTGCGATCTCAAGAATCCATTCACTCACCAAATATCTTCCAATCACAGTCGGTTTGAGAGGCGGTATTTTGCTTTGGAAAACTTCTTATTAATTCTCCAAAATCTCTTTAAAAAATCTTTCAAAAGTAATGCTTTCAAACATCATTTACAGAATTAGAGAGCCTCGAATAGTCAAGAAAACCTAGAAGATGAAGAACAGCAGAGCCGTAGGACCTCCTCCAGAGCGCAAGACGTACTGTAAAGCAGAGATAACTAAGACAGTCAGCTTTAAGCCCAAGGACAGATAAGTTAACCGAAGAGACAGGATGGAGAGCCAAGACACACACCCACCCAGATACAGTCACCTGATTTATAATAAAAATATCACTGCAATCCAGTGGGGGAAAGGACAGTCTATAAATGGGGGGAAAATGAACCTTGACCTCCATCTTACACCATGCCCAAAAATTAATTTAATATGGAGCAAAGACCTATATGAAAGATATACAATAAACTTTCTGGAAGAAAACAAAGGAGTATATCTTCAAGATCTTGAGATAAGCAAATATTCCTTAAATTGGAAAAGACGAAGAGCCATAAGAAAAAGATAAATAAATTGCTCTGTATGAAATTAAAAATTTCTATTCTCTGAAAGACACCATTTGAAACATGAAAAAGCGTGTTACGGACTGGAAAAAAGGAATCTCAATATTATATCCAACCAATGACTCATATTTAGAATAAAAAGAGCTATCAACCAATCAGAAAATGCGGACAACCTACATTGTTTTAAAATGGGGAAAAGACTTGATTAGGCACTTCATGAAAGTGAAGCATATGACCAACAAGCGTAAAAAGAAGTTCACCACGCTTAGCCCGCGGAAGAAGCGCAAATTAAAACCTCAGTGAAATACAACCAGAGGGGCGCCTGGGTGGCTCAGTCGTTAAGCGTCTGCCTTCCGCTCAGGGCGTGATCCCGGCGTTATGGGATTGAGCGCCTATCGGGCTTCTCTGCTGGGAGCCTGCTTCTTCCTCTCCCACTCCCCCTGCTTGTGTGCCCTCTCTCGCTGTCTGTCTCTCTCTCTGTCAAATAAATAAATAAATAAATAAATAAATAAATAAATAAATAAATAAAATCTTAAAAAAAAAAAGAAAAAAATACAACCATACGCCATCCAAAATGGTGAAAAGTGAGAATCCAGTCCTGTAATATCAAATGTGAGTGACAACGTGGAATTCTCATATATTGTTGAGTATAAACTGGAGTAGCCTCTTTGGGATACTTTTGGTCCATCTACTAAATCTAAACACGTGTTTACCCTGTGACTCAGCAGTCGCACTCCTAGTGCTATGTACTCCAAAAACACAACAATTTTCATAGCAGCATTATTTATAATAGCTAAAACCTGGGAACACCCCAAATTTCTATCAACAATAAATTGTTAATATAGTCATACAATGAAATAACTCATAGTAGTGAAAAAGGATACTAATGCTCCATATTGACGTGACTAAAATTCTTGTTGTTGTTGTTGTTTTTATTTAAATTCAATTAGCCAACATACAGCACATCAGTAGTTTCAGATGTAGTGTTCAATAATTTGTCAGTTGCATATAACACCCAGTGTTCATCACATCGCATGCCCTCCTTAATGCCCATCACCCAATTATCCCATCGTCTCACCCACCTCTCCTCCAGGAACCCTCAGTTTGTTTCCTATAGTTTAAAGTCTCTCATGGTTTTTCTCCCTCTCTGATGACTTCCCAGTTTTCCCTCCCTTCCCCTATGATCCTCTGTGCTGTTTCTTATATTCCACATGAATGAAACCATGTAATTGTCTTTCTCTGATTGACTTATTTCACCCGGCATAATACCTCCAGTTCCATTCACATCGATGTAAATGATAAGTATTCATCCTTTCTGATGGCTGAGTAATATTCCACTGTATATATACCATATCTTCTTTATCCATTCATCAGTCGATGGACATCTGGGGTCTTTCCACAGTTTGGCTATTGTGGACATTGCTGCTATGAACATTGGGATGCGGATGCCCCTTCGGATCACTTCATTTGTATCTTTGGGGTAAAAACCTAGTAGTGCAATTGCTGGGTCCTAGGGTAGCTCTATTCTTAACTTTTTGAGGAACCTCCATACTGTTTTCCAGAGTGGCTGCACCAGCTTGCATTCCCACCAAGAGTGTAAGAGGGTTCCCCTTTCTCTGCATCTTCGCCAATACCTGTTGTTGCCTGTCTTATTAATTTTAGCCATTCTTTTTTTTTTTTTAAAGATTTTATTTATTTATTCGACAGAGATAGAGACAGCCAGCGAGAGAGGGAACACAAGCAGGGGGAGTGGGAGAGGAAGAAGCAGGCTCACAGCGGAGGAGCCTGACGTGGGGCTCGATCCCATAACGCCAGGATCACGCCCTGAGCCGAAGGCAGATGCCCAACCGCTGTGCCACCCAGGCGCCCCAATTTTAGCCATTCTGATTGGTGTGAGGTGATATCTCATTGTGGTTTTCATTTGCATTTCCCTGATAATGAGTGATGTTGAGCATCTTTTCATGTGTCTGTTGGCCATTTGTATTCTTCTTTAGAAAAATGTCTTTTCATGTCTTCTGCCCATTTCTTGCCTGGATTATTTGTTTTTTGGATGTTGAGTTTGGTAAGTTCTTTATAGATCACGGATACTAGCCCTTTATCTGATCTGTCATTTGCAAATATCTTCTCCCATTCCATAGGCTGCCTTTTAGTTTTGTTGACTGTTTTCTTTGTTGTGTAGAAGCTTTTTATCTTTATGAAGTCCCAACAGTTCATTTTTACTTTTGCTTCCCTTGCCTTTGGAGATGTGTCTAGTAAGAAGTTACTTCAGCCAAGGTTTATGAGGTTGCTGCCTGTGTTCTCTTTTAGGATTTTGATGGATTCCTGTATCACATTCTTCTATGCGTGGCTGTCCAATTTTCCTAACACCATTTATTGAAGACAATGTCCTTTTTCTATTGGATATTCTTTCCTGCTTCAACATGACTAAAATTCTCGCTGAAATAATGTTGAGCAGAAAAGAAGCTTCACACAAGAGTATGTATTGTATGATTATACTTATACGAAGCACAAAAACAAGCAAAATTAATACATGGTGATAAAGGACAAAATAAAAGGTAGCCTCTGGAATGGAGGTGGGAGTGGGGGCTGTGAGGGGCTGGAAATCTTCTGGAAATCTCGGTGATATCTACACACAGATATATATGCAAAACTGTCCTCTTATGGTTTGTTCAGTTTATTATTTGTAAGTTATATCTGAATGAAAAAAATGTATATGTGTATACATGTGTATTCATCTTCCAGAAAACAGAAATGAGATTATATTCTGTTGATGTCATAATTTTTAGTCTTTGTTTTTAGTGAATCAAAAACATTTTTCTGAATGTAAATTAGAAACCTTTAATTTGTATTTTTTTAAAAAAAGAATAATACATTGAGTTTCCTCCATAGATGGCCATTTTCTTCCTTGGACAGATTTACCTTCCCAAATGGAGTGTTAATGTAGGGTTCTCTTCTCCTACTTCTTCTTTTTTCTTTCTTTCTTTCTTTTTTTTTTTTGAAGATTTTATTTATTTATTTGTCAGAGAGAGAGAGAGCACAAGCAGGGGGAGCAGCAGGCAGAGGGAGAAGCAGGGTCCCCTCTGAGCAAGGAGCCCAGTGCAGAACTCGATCCCAGTACCCTGGGATCATGACCTGAGCCGAAGGCAGATGCTTAACAAACTGAGGCACCCAGGGGTCCCTGTAGGGTTTTCTTCTTATTTAATCTGCCTAAAAAGTTATGAGGTAAAGGGAAAATTGAGATAGGAGAATACAGGTAGGCATATGTCAAAGTGGAAATTTATATCACTATATGTCAAGTGAGCAATGCATTTGCTGAAATGGAAACATTTGACCAATGAGACTAACAATCAGTTTGAGATCATTGTTCTTTCCTGCGAACTGAAGTGAATATGGGAACGAATTATAAAAGACCTAGACCTAAAGCTCTTTCCTGCTGCTCTCCAAAACAGAGATGAGGTCCGCCAAACACCAGAAGGTGTAGTAGGCTCCACTGTCTGGAGGCTTTAGATTCAGAAGAGACGGATACTGACCATTTACTACTGAAAAAAAAAAAAAAAGGAGCCTTAAAAAATTTACACTTTGCTACTTCAATTTTCTTTTCTAAATAACTGGTATACACCCAAAATGGTAAGAAAATGTTTTCTTTTTAGAACTTAAGACATTTCTTCTTAAGAAACTTACTTTGTGTCACAGCCAGCAGATGGGAAGTCATAAACAAGTGTTTAAATATGACAATTAACTTCTTGACTAAACAAAATAACATCTATTTCTAAATAGAAACAACTGTTTTAAATTGGTAAGAAATATCATGTAGTATATTTATTTATTCAATGCAAGCTAGTTGACTTAGCCAGAGATAGGTGTTATTGGAACAAAGATAAATTGCTTATCTAAGCTGCTTTCTATCTGTCTGAATTTTGCCAATTTTCCTCAATAAAATCTTTTGTTTTTAAAGATTTATCTATTTATTTGCGAGAGAGAGCTGGGAGACTGGGAGAATCTCCGGCAGACTCCCTACTGACTGGGGAGCCTGACCTGGGGTTCAGTCTCACTACCCATGAGATCATGACCTGAGCTGAAATCAAAAGTCAGATGCTTAACTGACTGAGCCACCCAGGCAACCCACTAAAATCTTTTTTTTTTAATTAAATCCAGACCTTCATGGACCTAATTGGGCCAGAGAGGTATAAACCCCCAGAGCATAAGATTTAAAATAGACCCAGGAGATGGCCTGATCCAATTCCCTCATCTTGTACAGGGAAAACATGAGGTCCAGAAAAGTGATATGGCAAGGCTCACGGAAGCCCAGTCCAAAGTCTTCTATTATGAATGTAATCTAACCAATCCAGAAACCATCCCTGTTTGATGTGTAGCTCTCTAGACTGACCCTGATAAACACTAGTTTTAGAAAATAACAGTTCTTTGTAAAGGTCAATGTTCAAATGTAAACAAAAGAAGTTCTGTCATACTCATATTGTTTCCTTTTATAACCAAAATCCGAGCTCTTTGACTTGCTGCTAACTATATGGATATTGCTACTGACAACTTTGAAGAAACTGGGAAACCAAATTGAAAACATCCTCACAATTCTAACATCTGCTGGATGTTGTCAGGGAATCATGCCAACTTGATTGCACGTGATAGCAATGCCCGCATTTATGTCATTTCTAATAGCAAAAAGCTCGGGTTCTGGAGGTAAGTTTGTCTTTACTACTTGTGTGACCCAGGCTAGTTACAGAACTGTTCCTCAGTTTCCTCATCTGTTAAATGGTTGTAATAATAGCATTTGCTCCGTAGGTTATTATGTACATGTAAATACACGTAAAACACATAGAATAGTGCCTAGGGACACACATTTTGGCTATTATCATTATCATTGTGTTGGTAACAAGATGATGATGATGACGCATTGTTGCACCTGCAGAAAAGAGACAATGAATAAGATTTATTTATCCATCCTCAGTCATTAATCAATTTCATTTTATTATTTTTTAAAAATTATTTTTTAAATTAATCTTTTCTTAAGTTCACCTACGTATGTCCTCTCCATTTGTAAATACTAAACTCCATGCCTTAGATATCTTTGTATATATATTATAGTGCCTGGCGGCTTGTCTTATACATATCAGCTGCTCAATAGGCATTTGTTGAATTAATGAATGAAGGCTTAAATAAACCAAGCTCGAAGGAAAAAGAGATTGCTGCCCACCCCCTTCCCCCAGCACATATCAACCCTGCCCAATTTATTGGAAGGCACCCAAACCACTGATGAAACATTTGGCTCAAGTCTTCAAAATAGTACACAAATAGATAAATGGTCTTTTTTTTTTCTTATAGCTTTTAATATCCTGTTCTTTATAAATGACTTTCAGACTCATTTTATATTACGGTTATCTTTTGAAAATGTATTATATCCTAATAGCCAGGCTTCTTTCCCTACCTCCAACCCTAGCTTTTTGGTTTGGTGCTGATTTTTTACTTTGAGACATTAATTTAAGTATTCTGCTTGTCAGTGGATGAGTGAATGAATTATTCATTTTATTATGAAACATAAATTTTAAAGAACAGCATTATAACTTCTTTTTATATGCCAAAAATAATAGATCATTCCAGAAGCCATTATAGCACCCTTTATCTAACAGAGGGTGCACTTTTGAAAGCTGTGCCAAACTAATATGTTTAGTATAACTACAACTATGAAACCTTAAAAGAAGCCAGCTCAACTTAGTATCTAAATAAAAATATAAGCTATTGCTAAAATCATAAACTAGTTAATATTGGAATTTCCTGATTACTATTAATATTAACCAGAACAAGTGATTAAGGCAAGAGCAGTATGGCAATCCCTGCCTCGTATCTGTACTGGAAACTCTCACTTCCCTTATCAAGATGTTATCCTCATGCATATGGGATAGATATAAACTAACAAACAGGGTTGACAAAGAAAACCTAATTTCAACATTAGTTGCAATTTATTTTAACTGAAGACCCTACCATACTCCGTACATACGTATAAGCATGCATAACTAAACTGAATTGCACCGAATATCTATTATATAAAGCATTCCATCCAAAGTTTCTGATTTTTATGATCACTGTTAGACATTGATATTTCAAAGCTGTGTCTGCACAGCCAGGCATTTATAACACCTTATACTGTTTATTCTTATATGCTATAGCCTCTGCTCAACATAATGATAAAACTGAATTTTTATATGTTCTACATCCTACTTTCCCAAACTCATCTCATTAGTTGTAAGAGCAATGAAGCTTAGCTGATTGGCACCCTGTTAGACTCAACAGATAATACACATATTACTTTCTGGCCCATCTTTACTTTTAAATATTAATAAAAAGGAACATGAAAGATAATCATTACAGACTAAGAAACAGTCATTACAATGGAGGAGATAGATTTACTCAATGACAGAGAAGTGAATGAACCGGGCAGTTAAGACTACTCAGGAGCATGAAAAGCCATACTGATTATTTTAATTTCCTAAACTCTTTAGTGTTCTGAAAGGCTCTTTAAAACTTCATATTCTTTCACATTTGTCTGTTGCTATTATCTTGTCCAAAGCTCTCACTCACCTTCACGCTACCCAGAAAGACCGCTAGCATCAAACTGGCAAGATTTAATCAGAGTTTATTGCTTCAGATAAAAACACTGCCACATTTTTTTATCTTTTTATTAAATTTACAAAGTTGGGCACCCACATTAGGGATCAAAAGGCGATTGCCCGTTTCCTCTACTGGAATGCGATGTTATTCTTTTCATATAATAAAAAGCCCTTTCTTTGGATTTGGTAAAGAGACACCAGGCTTTTCCTTGTTGAAACAGGGCCCAAGAACTTTCTTGAGATTCTATTCTGGAATGATAATCTCTTTCACACCACCAACAAGAAAGGTGAATTTAAAACATCTGGCTTTCACACATGGATGTATTACAAAAGCAATCACACTATGTTCCTGGAGCCCAGCAGTAATCCCAGGAAAATCTTCAAGTGCTCACGGACACCCAGACTCAGAACAAAAATTAGGACTTTCCTTACCGAGCTTTAATTTTAGCCCCAATCTTAGCTCAAAGAAAAGTGCTAGATTTACCTTCTCCAAGAAAACTAATTTTTTCTTTATAATGACCAGCAACTGCCACTTTGGAGATCAGACTCCTATGTTATGATTTGGAAACTCATGGATTCCAAAACTACTGGGAGCCTCCTTTGACTGTCCACCAGCACCACAGTAGGCACTGGTGAAAGAAAGCAAGTTAGGTTGTTTTTAAAATTCCGTTTGGTAAGCCTTAACAAATTTTTTCTTAATTATAAGGAAATTATGAGTATGTAAAAGGTAATTGCTGTTTTTCCATATCATCTCTTAATAGTAACCACCATTTGTTGAGCCCATTAGATGCCAGGCACATTACACACATTAGCCCAATAAGATGGGCATTATTATTATTATTATTTTTTTTTTTTTTAGGGAGAGAGTGAGCACGAGCAGGGTTGGGAGGGTATGGGGGGAGGGTCAGAGGGAGAGGAAGAGAGAGCATCTTAAACAGGCTCCATGCCCATCACGGATCTCAACGCAAGATTCAATCTCATGACCCTGAGATCATGACCCGAGTCAAAATCAGGAGTCCGACGCTTCACCGACTGAGCCACCCAGGTGCCCCAAGATGGGCACTACATATATATATATATATATATATATATATATATACACACACACACACACACACATATATAAAATATATATACACATATATAATATATATACACATATATAATACATACACATATATAATATATATACATATATAATACATATAACACATACATATATTTTATATATATATATAACAAGAACAAAATTTGTTTGAGATCACGGAGAGTTATCTTTTTGGTAAAGTAAATTTCAAACTTAAGTTTCTCTAGCTCCAAAGCCAATGCCATTTTGTTTTATCATTTGCTTCTAATGAATCTAATATTAATTCAACCTGAAATAGCTATTTGTTTAGTCAAATGCTCCTTATGTATAATTCACCAGTGCCCTGTCTTACTTCCAAAATTTTGTATATAATGCTGATGTTTTTTTAATAAAAAGATGTTTAATATATATAATTTCAAAACTGCTAGCCATAAGTGCCTTAAGAAAATGTTATATATTTTAGAATTGAATCATAGCACATTCTCAATCTGAAAGCAACATGTCTAGGTAAGCTATTTTCGCATCGGAAATACAAAAATCTACAAAGAAATACAGTTCATTTATTTTATAAGCTGCTACATGTGCATAATAGGCATTGTGCTACCAAATAAGCTATGACAATGCATATTTTTGAAACTTTATTTTTGTTGCCTTCTTATAATTCCCTGTAGTAAGGCAGATTTTTAGTAAATATATAAATGCTTATATTCAAGTGATTGTTGTTCTTCAACAATCATAGAAAACGATTCATGAATAATCTTGCATACCAAATGATTTCTGGAGCTACTCTTTAAAAATTATCTCCAGAGCTAGTTATCCATAGACCCACCCTCCTGATTATAATTATAACTGCTTTGGAACAGCAACAAACACATCCCCTCAAATAGTATTACCCTGTCTTATTCAATAGACCTGGATTTTAAATATGTTTGGCTGATTTCAAGAAGTGAATCTTTCCTGCACAAGTAAAAATGTTTCTACCGCTCAGAATAGTCAAAAGAATGTGCATAGATTTGGAAAGGAAATCCAAAGATATATTCATTGGAAAGAACAAGAAAAAAAAAATCATCTCGAAGCCATTTTCCAATTAGATATGAAATGAATTATCATTAATTTCTAAATGCTCTGCCATCACACCTATAGCCTTAATAAACAAAAATCAAGTGAGTATAGACTTTGTGAACCCTAGACCTGGTTGGAGGAGGAGTGACCTATTAGATTACGTGTCTGGGAAACAGCAGCCTCTGATTAGAAATTGTGGATAATCAAGAGTTACCTGAGGTTGAGAACACAACCTTGACCTCTAGTTTGTCCTGCCCTAATGAATTTCACTGACCCTCAGCATATGGCTTTGATAAATCTAAATGCCAAGGAAATCTAAGCCCCCATGCTTATTCATGATTTCTCGGGCTTTGAACCCTAACGATCACACTGATCCTCTGTACATATTTCCCAGTTTTACACTTATGATACTATTTTCTAGGTCAGTAATGGTGAGACCCATGTTATATGCTTGCATAGTGCACTATACATTATAGGACCTCACACAATTTGGGTAATTACTTATTTAACATCCCCAACTCCCATGAGTGCAAAAACCAGGTCTGCCTGGCTTTACATTACATCCCCAGTGGCTAGCAAGTTTACCAGCAAGTAGCTGATGACTATCAGAAGGAATAAAGGAATGAAGGAAAATGCAAGGAGTTCGTGATTTTGTTTCTTTTTAAAGTAGACCTTGATATGTAGTGCAAGTGAATGTCTTTAAACAGTACAATTTCTTTATCAATGAGGATAGTGGTAAAGTTTTGAGTATTTTGATTATAATTTATTAAATATATAATTCACTACTTTCTTTTTTCTTACTGTTATTCCATCTCCTACAAATAATGGAAACAAAGTCTCAATCCCTTCTATTGGCAAGAAGCTCATACTCTTACACACACACACACACACACACACACACACATTTAAACAAAAGTCTTAAGAAAGAAAAGTCTGTCAGAAAATCTCATATGCTCTGGGGAAATAACACATTTCAACAAATCTTTTCACTCAATGAAAGATAATTACTTTGAAAGGGACAGTCTGTCTCCGTAAATAGATCTTAACACTAATGAACCCACAAGAAAGAGCTAGGAATGCATTGTACTTGAAAAAGATCAAGAGAAATATTGTCACATTGAGAAACCACACCAAGAGCTTGTTAAATGGCCTAACTGAAAATGCTACATGAACCCAAACAAAGGATCATCTCTAGTACTGTATATCTTTCTGCTTCTTGACCTGCGTCTGTATCCGGTGATACGATGAAGTATCCTCCTATAAAGGAATAGATAAATGCCGTATCTCCTTCATATAAATGGAGCAGCTATTGCTCATCTCCAGCTACGGTTGCTAGAAAATTTAGGCCTCCTCTTTCTTGCTAGAGCTTCTCTTATCAAGAGAAACCAGAAATAAGATTGTTATGGAAATCTCTCAACATTTTAGTGTTGGTAAATAACTAATCTCAATGTCTGACCGCTGGAGCAGACTTCCGCTTCTGGTTAGGACATTAGAAATTCACAAGACACCTTTGTCCCTACCCTCAATAATTAGAACAAGATGGCTAAGCTACAAAATCATAGTTTGTTGTTGTAGTTGTTGTCACCCTGGCAGAGGTGAGAACACTGAGAAACCTAAATAAAGTAATGCGCCGTTCCTAAGACAGAGGAGGTGACGCACAGCTATTTCCATCCCTGATGGAGTATCAGGAAAAGGAAGCATCTGCCATAGACTGCAGTAAAGAAAAATAAGTCAAACTTTTCACAAACTGTTAATAGTTGTATGCAGGTAAAGATTATGGATTAGATTTCCAAGGACCTCCAGCCACAGAACATACCTGCACCCATCCCACCAGCTGTGTCTTCAGCAAGGGCATGCAAGTAGTACCACAAATGCTGGGGTAGAATAAGAGAAGTAAGAGAGGTTGCTGGAGACCTTGAGGCCTTCCCCAAGTGCAAAGGGGCAAACCACTGAGACTGGAGACAGGAGAGGAAAATGCCCCCAAAAAAGTCCTTTTGAGGCCTTCATCCTTCACTGGTGCTTGGAAGCAGAACTCTAAAGGTGGGATCAGATCAGCAATAGGTTGAGAGACTTTCCAAAGATGCAAAAGCTGAGCATGAGATCAGTGGAAAAAGGCATACGGCTTAGCACACATAGGTATAGGTTGGTGTCCCAAAAGAAGGGAGTGAGAAAAAATGTCCTCGAACTTCCCAAATTTGATGAAAAAGGTGAAGGCAAATAAAGATATTTTCAGGCAAACAAATAGACAAACCAAAACACCCACTGTGAATGCCAAATAAAATACCTATAGGCCAGTAAGGACTACCAGTTTGCAGAACTTTCCTCCAAACCAAATATTGTCTATAATCCTCAAAATAGCTTAATACCAATCCTATCACTAATCAGCAGGCAGCCAATAAACCATTTAGCTCAAATTTACTAGTCTCATCTTCAAATAAGATTATCTGGAGACAAGATAACCTTAGTGTCTGGGGATGAGAAACAGTCACAGAGCATGATTAGACTGAGAATTCTTTGATGGGAAGGTCCCTGTTTCTTTGATCTTTAAAGCCCCAGTCCCTGGTGCACAGAAGTTCCAAACAAATATTTACCGATCAGAAGAAAGTAACGTATTTTTATGAGCGTTATAGAGTCAATAAATTAACAAAATGCTGTTTTTATTAACTAGCTCAGTTGCTCTTGCATCATTTATATTTTTTTATAACCTCTATCATACCTAGAGAAAACCATATACCAAGACACAATTACATTGGTTACAATGTCAATGGGACATGGTGTCATTTCTTATCGATCTAATGTCATCACATAGACGTAGGGTAGGCACACACTGCTGATGCTTCATTGGTTTAAGGAGTTTAGGCAAAACTTTCCTACATTTACTCTCTAAACAAAGTTTACAGTGATGTCTGTTTGTAAAATCAGAGACAGGAAAATTGAAAGTGAGTTGAAAATATTGCCCATTTTTAGCTAGAAAGAATCCAGAGTATCCAACAAGCAGAAAACCAAACTCCTAAAGACAGGACACTGAAGGGAGAGCATACTTCACTGAAGACCTCTTTAAAGCACCTGCCATCCCATGGTGTATTTCAGCCAAGTAGAGGACAGCCCAGGTGCATTGTGGATGGTAAAACTTACACTGGAGAAGCATAGTGGTTAACTGGCAGCACAAATAAAGCTATAAATGCATAAATGAGATAAAATCTCAGTATTTCCTAACTATTAGAACCCACATGTCAGAGTGAGTTTTAATTAATAGAATGCTATTAAGGTTTCTGAGAAACAACTATAAAATATAAATAAATTGTGCAACTTTGGTTGGTGAAGATAATTTTTTGCCAATGCTGTTGAAAATCTAGCTTAATATTTATAGTATTGATGGCAATTATATCTGCTTTATCTGATTTAGCAAGAAATATAATAAAAGCTCTAGGAACACTCTGTTGCAAAGATGTCGTCATAAGTAAGTCAAGCCTTAAGCATTTTTACACTCACTTTAAAAAAAAACGGAATTAAGTGAAGCAAAGAAAAACCAAGCTACAAGGTCACTGTGAATGCGGTGTTTGTTAATCCTATAAAATGAATCTTTCGTAATCCTCGGGGAATATACAATGATAAAAGTCAATGTCAAAACTCGTCATACAGAATTTCTAAGATTCTAAAAGTCCTTCCAAGAGGAAAAACAGGCATACATCTCTACTACATAGAGTATTTACTAGGAAACGTCTCAATAAATACAGCAGAGCACTGCTGACAAGGATGGAGGAGGAAGAGAGCATCACTGTAAAGTAAAAGTCAGAATTACAGAAAAGATCACAGAGCTATATGTCTTGGAATTACTATAATCTCTAAACTGTGAGCTCTACTGGTTGCGTGAATAAGGATGCAGAAGGAAAATTACGTCTGACACATAAGGTAGCATTGGGAAATTACAAATTAGCATATTTCTCTCAGAAGCCCACAGAACCAGCTTTACTGAGCACAGGTTGTCTGAGCACAGCCATTCTTGGGGGGTTGCTCCAGACCCTGCTGTGGGTGGTAGAGGGTAGAGGTTTTGTGCTTCCATTTGGAGAGTAGTTACAAGAAGCGTTCAAGTGGGCTGCTCTGAGTCCTATTCTTCCCTAGACAGGAGTCTGCTTGGAGAATAAACTGCCGCCCCATTCAGCCCCAAAACAGCTGGCTCAGTGGCTGGGCTAGGACTTCCTTCAAATATGATCCTAAATTTATTTTAAAATACAACAATCCTAGAATTGTTGCAAGGATTTTGCTTTCCATTTATGTTCTCATCTTATTCATGTATGTTTTTAATTGAAAATAAGGTCAAATGCCAGCTCTGACATTTACTTGCTGTGATGTTAGACAAGTTTCTTAACTTCTCTGTGCCTCAGTTTCTCCAACTATAAGGTGATAATAATAATACTCATAGGTTTCTTGTGAGAATTAGCAGTGTCTGGCACATAATACTCGTGATACAAGCATTTGCTGTTTTATTGGAAATTTCCAAATCAAGTCTTATTACTTCAACTAATTCTGAGCCAGATGACAGAAAAAGAAGCAGATACTAGAAGGTTTTTATCCAATGAGGGATATAAGAACTTTATGTAAGGAAATCGTTTAGAAGGCAAATGATAATAGGTGAATCCACTTGAACAAAACTATCTTTAAAGTTCAATAAGTATCAATAAACACCTACATAGTGTGATTTCTAAAGACATCAAGAGGTTTCCTTCTCCCTATTTTTTCTCCCCACCAACTTCAAAACATACCTCTTTCCCAAGTTCATTTTATACTTTAAATGCCAAATGCTAAATGGTTAGCGAATTAATAGTTTTATTAAAAAATGCACCTATTCCTGAGAATGTTGGCAGGTAGTATAGAGACGGTCACGAATCAAGCATTCGTAGTACTTTATCCCCGAGAGTAAATGAGTATCAGTATTTCCTGAAAACCAATGTTGGTAAAGCATGCAGAGAGTTCTGAGAAAGATAAGAAACAGAAAGAGTGGATTAAAACCACCAAAGATAAACTTCATCTTCTTCACACTGTTGCCCTAGGCTAGCTAAGGCATCGTATAAATTCTGATGAATTAGAGAACACCACTCTGTAGAAGACTTCTCACCCGAGCTCCACACAGCAACATCCTCAGACTGACCAACACCTACCCCCGCCCCGCTGTAAAGCAGATTTCCCGTGCAAAAAAACGGCGGGCTGACTGCTAGAGGCTGGGAGGCTCCTCTCTGTTACCTCAGCTCCCAGTAACCACGTGGCTATTTACCAAGGGCAGTCAGGTTTGTTCCCAAACCTGTTTATTCCAGTTGCACTTGTTATAAATGCGTAATACAATTAAACATTCGGTAAAATAATATGTTTTAAAAACAGAGGTGTTGCTTCCGTGTGTCTTAGTTTGATTCCCGTCCTGGAAAATCAAATCTCAGATAAGGATTTACATGCAGGTAGTTTAATGTGATTCCAAGAATAAAGAACCGGAAAGAGCAGAAAACCAATATAACGGTGTGCTACTGAGCAGGCTATTGGTGTTAGCACCTCGGGCTGAATTCACCTGGAATCCCCTGTGGAGCCATGTAAAGTGTTATCTACAAGGTCCCATCCTCCCCTGATCAAAGGTCTCCCATGGGGCATAACTCCCTTGCACATGTATTCAGAGAGTTTCCCTAAGGCATACCAGAGGCATTTTGTGCTCGTGGCATTAGAAAGCCCTGGAAGACAATGTAGCTGACACTAATACTGGCAGTTTACATCTGCAAAATTCTTGTGGCTGCCACCAGACCTGAATAAAAGGTGTACCAAGATGATGTGAGGTGTCCATACACCATTAAAAAATAATAATAAGGTGATTGCTTTAGAAAACCATAAAGGCAAGTAACTAATAAAATATTGCTATCAAATTTAATGTGGGCAAAGCAAAGTTTGGAAAAACAATTGTAAAAATTTTCAAATTGCTTCAGAAGGGTTTGTAATTTCTCACTCTACGTGAACGAAAATGAATTTGGATATCATAAAAATGCATTACGTTTGTCATGTGTGCAGAAGAAGACTACAGATAACTCCAATGAAAAGATCTATGCTCAAAAAAAAAAAAAGGCTTCTGGCTCTAGATTGAAAGATTGGTAAATGAATGTGTACTTAGAGTTTTCAGTTAGGTAAAATATTTCAGATACTCATGCGTCATGTTTTAATCATGCCCCACAATATCCAACTTTTCATAATGGTTCCAATTACATCAGATAAATTAGCTCTTACTGTACTTTCCTGAAAATCCTAATGTTATAATACTGCCAGGTAGCATGGTAAAAGCACTCTTGAGATTATCTGATACACATAGCACAAATTATTGCCACATAGTTATATGAGCTATTTTAATTCATGTAAAACGCAAAAAAAAAAAAAAAAAAAAAAAAAAAAAAGCCCCAGACTCCAAAGATTAATTGAGTAACTACTATCTTTACTCGGGCCGCCAGCAGAAGTCTCCGAAGTAGCCTCCGGATCTCCGACTTCAATCCATGCACTGCAGTGCAGATCTCTCCAAAGTGCAGATTTGATCTTGTCATCCTTTGTTGGATACCCGTTGGCCTGGGATAACATTCAGACTGCTTCATTCTGGCTCAGGCCAGCCAGCCAGCCATTCACTGTTAATTGAGCATCTTCTGTATACCAGCCCTTGTTTAATTCTCTATCCTAATCACTTGCCACTACTTCTTTACAATCCAAACTCCGGCCATGTAAACATGCATTTTTCCCCCAGGGACTGGCTAGATGATGGGATGGTCCTCCAGCTCTGTTAAGGCTCTGCGGAACTTGCTACTCCTTTGAAATGGCTAGGCATTCCTCCTGAGTAATGCCAATCAAATGGCCATCCCCTGCCCACTGGTCTAACTCCAGCTTTGTGGAAGAGGTCCCTTCCAACCTTCCAGAAGGCTGCATGCTACATTTAAACTATCCTGTCTCTGGTCCATTTTCCTTTCCACTCCAGTAAAATACTGCTCTGAAACCCTCTCCAGTGCCAGTGGAAAGAAAGCGTTCAGCAGCCCCAACCGTAGTGTTTCGCTGTTTCACACAGCTGTTTTAGTTTAGACAAGAACATCACATGTTACTCTTAACTGGTTGTTGGCAAGGACTGCTCTGTCTCTAAGTCTTCCAGCCCCACCTCTTCCTATCGCACCTCAGTTTCACTGTCTTATTACATTCATTATTGAACAAAAATTAAAATAGGACTCTATGACATTAAAATGTATCATAAAAATGAAAGCATAGTAATAGGAGAATAAATTACTAGTAGTTGAAGACAAGTTGATAGAATTGTTAACACTAGATTTTTTTTATTTTTAAGCAACTTTTAAAAAATTTTGTTTTAAGATTTTATTCATTTATTTGTCACAGAGAGAGGGAGAGAAAGCACAAGCAAGAGGAACCACAAGCAGAGGGAGAAGCAGGCTTCCCGCTGAGCAGGAGACTCGATGCGGGCTTGATCCCAGGACACTGGGATCGTGACCTGAGCCAAAGGCAGATTCTTAACCAACTGAGCCACCCAGGTGACCCTAAGCAACTTATTTTAAACCAAACTGACATTACTTACAATGTGAGGGAGGAAGTAATTTTTTTAAATCACAGAATCTGCATTACTTCTAAATTAGTAGACTCATTCTAAATTAAAAAGAATCTGAACTAAAGAAGCTCCATTTTTGCTATTTATCACAAGAATATTCTCCCTCTGTCCTTAGGACTGGGTCAGTCACCAGAGCTAGTCAAGCCAGGAATGTTTTATCTGCATATTACCTATAGTTAACACAAAATCGACTCTCACTAAATATTTGGGTGAATAATGTCCATAATTCAATTTTAAATTCTAAAACTCTGAGAAAATTTAAATAGAGCCTTGAGTCCTGAGCATTATGGAAATGGAGATGGTATTGAGAAAAACAGTAGAACAAGCCTTGGCTATATGATCTTGAGTGAGTCACTTATCCCTTTTGGGTCAGAATTTCCTCGTCTGTAAAATGAAAGGGTCAAACTGAATTGAATCAGACTGTTTTTTGTTTTTATTTTATTTTTACTTTTTAAAGATTTTATTTATGTATTTATTTGAGAGACAGCATGTGTGTGAGCAGGGGGAGGGGCAGATGGAGAGGGAGAGGCAGAGAACCTCAAGCGGACTCCACACCCAGTGTGGAACCTGTCATGGGGCTCGATTCCACCACCCTGAGATCATGACCTGAGCCAAAACCTAGAGTCGGATGCTCAACTGACTGAGCCACTCAGGTGCCCCTCAAAGATGGTTTCTTAAATCTGATTCTCCTTCAACACTAATTTGGACTCTTATTTTCAGTCCTCTTTTTCATGCTTGTTGACACATGACATTGAGATGTCTTTCTTTTTTTTTTTCACATAGAACTGTGCAATTACTTATTTTCCACATTGGGTTTTGTCTTCTGCCACAGTCTTCTCTTTATTCATTCCAAAACATTTCTCCTATCCTCTAAGGTGGGTGCTGACAAGTAATGATGCAGATGCCCAACGTGTCAGACGTCACTTGTCAAGGCCACTCACTACGACGGCCAGGACTGGTTGCCTCCTTGGAAAACTGCAGAATCTCTCTTCAAAAGTCAGAAAAGACCCAGCCCTCTCCCTGATGTCCAAGGCACCAAGGGAAAGGTGATGGAAGCTCTGCACACTGCTGGTAAATATCTCCCAGGTCTTCTCTGGCAGCCTGACTCCTGTGCGTGTGGCAGAGCTGCATGGAGCGAAGACTGCTGGGAACGGTGACCAAGGAAGAACAGGCTTTGGTCTCCCCCAACATGGTGAGCTGTGTCCATTTCATCAGTACATGCTGTTTCCTGCCTTTCAAAAAATACTGGCGTGGCTTTCAAAAAGTTTCAAACAATTGCTCTTTTTTTTTTTTTTTCAAGATTTTATTTATTTATTTGTCAGAGATAGAGACAGCCAGAGAGAGAGGGAACACAAGCAGGGGGAGTGGGAGAGGAAGAAGCAGGCTCATGGCGGAGGAGCCTGATGTGGGGCTCTATCCCATAACGCCGGGATCACACCCTGAGCCGAAGGCAGATGCTTAACCGCTGTGCCACTCAGGCACCCCCAAACAATTGCTCTTCTTTTCAGTGCCAGAGGAGTTTGAAAATTTCTGACATTGTAGCTCCCCCAACACTTACTGCAGGTTTTAGGAACAACATTAATGACCACTTCAATAGTTTTTCTATATTTTCCATTTGTTTATCCACTCTACGAGTACTTCTTTGAATGTCTACCAGGTATCAGGCCCTGTAGTTGGCACTGGAAATACAGAGATACAGACAATCTCTGCCTTTAGGGGTTCACCATCCAGTGGGAAGCCATGCAGGTAAAGAGTCAGAGGATGCAGAGAGATACTCAAATAAATCTTGTCTATTAACTTGAAACTTGTCACCAGTTTTATGGGCTTACTAGTAAAAGGCCTCTGAACTGAAATGAACCAAGCAACAGTAAAAGATCATTACTGAGTACACTGCTATGCTATTGATTGGCTCCTATTTGTCATACACATTAATGATGAAAAGCAACATGTAAGTGCTAAGTATGAGTATTTTCACCATCCAGTTAATAACTTAATTGTGACATTTGGGTTATATGTCAAGCTTCAAGCAACATTCAAACTATCACTAAAATGCAACAGCATGGTGTCATCAAATATAGTGATCCAAAGATGATAAAATTTTATGTATGTTTTTATGCATTGCCTATGTACAAGTCAGCAAATCTTAACAGTAATTTGTAATAGACATAAATTGATATTAATATAACAGCTGTATATGTAAGGTAACTGTCCATTTTGTCTCAGTCCACAAAATGTGCAATAATCATGAGACGCATAAAGTCTCCCTGTGGGAGCCAGGAACCTGGGTCAAAGAGGCACCCAACCCATGAGAATTCAGCAGGGAAGGAGCTAGGAGAAAAATATACCACGATTTCACTCCTCTTCCTCCCTTCTACCTCCAGTTAGTACCCCATGGGATGAACCCAATTAGAAGCCGGAGAGCTAAGTAGACATGGAGGTGGTCCATATAGGCCAGCCTCCCAGGATACAAAGTAGGGTGGAGAGAGATAAGGTGTGGGGGGACAATTGGAAGATACGCAGCACAGTAGTAGTAGAGAGAAAAGTAGGTTGGGTATCAGCACAAGTTACATGTTTTTTCAACCCCATGGCTAAAGGTGTGAATTCTGAGAGTGAAATCAGAACGAGTATTAGTGCTACTGTGGACTGTGTTCTATTAGTGACTGAAGAACTCTAAGCTCGGAAGATAATCAGTTATGTCCATAATGTAATACATATCCAAAAAGGTGTTAATAATTAATTATATACATAATATAATACATATCCAAAAAATGTTAATAAATTGGGATGATAGGGTTCAATCAACAAAATAACAAATATTTGGAAAATAAATGTTACATTGCACATGTTACAAAACAATCAATCACAAAAAAAGAGAACAGAAGTAGATGTGATAAAAGCTTGAGAGTTTTAACTGACCGGAAACACAACAGAATATTGACTTCAATCTATGAATAGAAATACCGAATCAAAACCATTGAGGGGTGAGGCCTATTGTCAGGATGAAGTCAGAAGACAGGGACTGGTAGACAGGGTGATGGTCAGAAATACCAAACACGGTCCTGCTGAGCCATAGCCTGTGAGCCCTGCGGCAGGCATTTGTCTCCACCAGAGAGGCTGAGCTGGCTTTGTATGAATAATCAATTAGAGCTTTTGGTCATTCCACTTTTAGATACAGTTTGAATCACTTCTTTATGTAACTTCAATTTTTCCCAGGTGAGAAATTTGAGATGTTTCAGAGGACTGGCAATATCCCAGTAATTTTCCATTTAAATCATATGCATAAAAAATATCTGACACAACTCATTTATCCTGAAACTCTTTTTTCTTTTCAATTTAAGATTTTAAAATGGAACATTTGAAAGCAGAGATTGACATGAAAAATGTTCTCACTGATTCTTTAAACACGTGGGGGAAAAGAAGAGAAAGCTAACAACCTTTGAGCATTTTATATGCACTAAGTACTGTACATATATTACTGTATTGAATCCACAAAACTGTCCTATAATGTTTACAGAACTTACTTCCGTTTTATAGGTATAAAAATCCTTGGCTTAAAGAGGCAAATAAATTAACCTATCTGTAAATGGCAGGATGCAAACCGAAGACGAATAATTTCTTTGTTTTGATCTGTGATGTTTGAAACTTTGTCTTTGTAAATCCCCACTATGATTTTGCTCTAAGTAGCTTGCATGAACCATAACTGGGAGACAAAACACAGAAGATATTCAGAAATGTTCGGTTGAGTAACAATCAATAGTGGAGAATAGCAATGAAATTCGTAAGCCCTGGGGCTGACCAAACCTCTCATCTAGCTAGCCCTTGTCGATGCCAAGTTACTCCACTCATACATTTCTATTTCCGAACCAGGTATTTACATAACTGGCTAACAGATCACATGATATCATCTCTAGTCAAATGTCTTCACCCATCCAAACAGAATATTCTAAATTGCTAAGTAAATCCTAAGGGGAAAATGGAATGATACTTGGCATAGCCGTATTAATGAGTTATTATTTACGATCATATATAAGCTATGCCGAATCTTTTTTGGATCACCAGTGGAAAACTATTGTGCTACATTACAATAGCTCCCGTCTATTTGAAAAATATACTGCTTTTATTTTTTAAAGCATCTGGACAACATGAAAGCAACTGATAAACCCATTACAACTCACACACTTAAAGTAATAATAAGAACTTCCGCCGGATGATGCTTGGCCAGCCAAATTCACACATCTGAGGAAGTCATACAACTGCATTTTTAAAGGATGTGGTACCTTTGCTTGCACTAGTTCAGATCCTGTGCTTTCGACTAGTTTGAATTTTGAGCCTCTTGGAGACCCACACTGACTCACAGAGGTCCGTTCTGATTTCTCTGAAGCCCTAGGCCAGGCCATGAACACAGTCTTCCTGCACAGGAAGCCAAATTCACTCCCTGGGGACACCAAGAATTTTTTTTTTCCCCCAGGGCAGCACTTAGCCCCAGCCCGACTGACTGGCTGCAATGCTCGTTTTCAGTCATCAAGATACAACATCGAGTGACTCTATTGTCGTGAAGCTCTTGTGCCTTTGGGAGAGAATTATCGTCTGCTTTCCAGCTGCATGACCCAGAACTTCAGTCACAAATCTGCTAAAGTTGACCATATGACAGATAACTAACCCACCCCGGTGAATGCCCGAGAGGAGTCCATTCCGAGGATAGAGCCAAAAAGAAGAGAGATGAGCAGTGTGTGCTCCCACCTGCTTCTGCCCCTTGCCGCCCACAGCTCCTTGGGGTGCAGGACGCGGCCCTCAGTCACTTCAGACTGTCTTGATGGGGGAGATGCTCACGGTGTTTGACGTTATTACAGCCGAGGCAAAGCAAATGCACAGGCACTGCTTCCTTACATGTCTATATTTCACTTAAACTGGGATAAAGCAAAGAAACTGGAATATTGTCTCATCATGCATTCTAAATCAGCCAGGGTAGAAAATAATGGGGAGTTAATCAGATCACTGAAACTCTAATTCACTTGGTATTGATCGGGCAGATTCCTAATGGGACGGCAGACCAATTTCAAATTACAGTAAGCTGACTTGTCCTGGAATACCAATGACCAGGCTGGAGGATGAGCCAAGAGGACCGTGAGCTCTGCTCTCCTGATGCTACCGCCTGGCTGGCAGGCATGAATGCGTAATCCGGTGCGGCATTTAGCTAATTAGTAGGGGATTGATGAAAGGTTTCGTTTTGAAAGCAGCCATCTCACTTGGATAAACGTGGGACCAGAGCCCCACGGGCCCGGGGAGTCAGGTCCTTGGAAGGTAGGTATACAATGAAAGCTAATGGAAAGTAATGCAATTAACTCAGGCTTTTAATTATATTAATCAGTGACTTCATAGGGGCCCGCTGCATACAGAATGCACTCCTTAACTCACTGCTAGCACTTTCTGATCCACGTCTGAACTGAACTTAAACAGCAATTTGGAGACAGAGATGCAGGCATATTTTATATTAGTTCATCTTCCCCATGGCTAGAAGTTAGGCTGGTATAGAAGAATAAAAAGGAGAAAAGGGTGAGGGAGGAAGAAGAGGGGGAAAGAAGCCGGTGGGTGATAATGAGCATTTTCGAAAGGAGAAGTGCACTAGAAACTGGTTTCATTAAGATTGGTTGTTCCTTTATACTTCTTCCACTTTTAGATTATTTGGCCGGGGTGTGTGACTAAATGACTATTGTATTCACATGTAGCGAGAGCAGCCTAAAGACCTAATTGATTAATTTTCGCATTTTAGAAACAACCTGCTGTACTAAAATACTCAAACTGATGAATTTGTTGTCACTAACAATAATTTCCTGGCTTAGTTCCCTTCTTTAATCATCTTTCCCTCTCTCCTTTGTGCATCTGTGTGTAGCGTGTGCATGTGCACGCGCGCGTGTGTGTGTGTGTACACGCAGTACCTGTCTGTGAGGCAGGAATCCCAGAAGTCATAGCTCCAGGCAGACATCTGATAGAGGCAACCATAGCGAGCACCTTGCATCCAGTGAGCCACGGACTCTAAGCTTGATGCAGATAGATGGACCCCAGACTCCTTGCAAAGAAAACAGAGTCATATTATTCTGCCTTATTTTTCAATCTCCCAACATAGCCCCCAGGTAACTTGCTTTAGGAAGTGAAACCAGACTTTAAAAAACCAGAGCTTTACTACCTAGCCAGAACTAACTCTTGCTGTCTTATTTAAGGATTTTTCCAAGTATTAACTGTCTTATTAATATCTTATTACCCCCATTTCACAGAAGAGAAAACTGAGACATGGGATGTTCATTAATTTTCCTAGTTCATGTATCTCACGAGCCAAGGAGCCCATACTCGAACCCACTCCCAAGTCCAGATCTGTTACCACTCTAACAACCTGGGTTCTAGGCGGAGTTGCGGAGAGTGAATGAGGAGAAAAGGGGGAGGAGGGACTACTGTTAATGATAGTAGCTGAGATATGGCCTATTTTAAGTCAATCTGAGTGTTACAGACATAAACTCCCCATGGTAATATTGCCTTGGTCAAATTCAGCCCTTAATTCTAACATGGATGTCATGTATGTACACATTTCTAAAATAAACACAATTCCTTGAGGGTTTCAATAAGTAAATCATGGCATGTTGGTATTATGTAATATTAATTGCTATTTAAATGATGAAATTATAGCCTTTGTGATTATGTGGCATTAATGAAAGATCCAAGAAGGCCAGTTTTTCTGTCTCTGTTCTCAGGAGCTAGACTGGCCCAAGAGAGTCACTAATTAAGCATTTATTGTGTCGACTGAATGAAATATTTATATGTAAATAGGTTAGGTAAAAAAATGGAATAAAAAATCATGCGTATCCTTTGATTACAACTCTGAAAGAGTTTTCTGGACAGAATGAAAAGTAGCTGGAGTAGAAATTATCAAAGTGTAGGTGTTTCAAAGTAAATTTTTAATAAAATATAATAAAAATTTAGTTTGATTATTACCTTTGGCTCTAAATTTTAAATGTACAATTTTTTAAAACTACAAATGCACAGGTCATATCATACAGCAATGTCACATCTAGGTGCTATAACCTAAAGAAATTCTAATGCACCTATGTGAATCAACATTTTAGCTAAAAAAAAAAAAAATGTTAATACCTAATAATCATCAATAAGGGAATGATAAGTTGTGATCTATAAAAGAGAATACTGTATGGAAGTTGAAATAACTTAATTACGTTTACATGGAGCAATATGAATATCAAAACAAATGCTGATTTTTAAAAATCTGCAAAGGTATACATAGAGTATATACAATTGATGTATAATTTAAAAGTGCTGAAAGCAATACTATTTATTGTTTAAAGATAAGACGTGATAAATGTTTTAAAAAGATGGACATTAGGGGCGCCTGGGTGGCTTAGTCGATTAAGCGTCTACTTTTGGCTCAGGTCATGATCTTGGGGTCCTGGGATCGAGCCCCACATTAGGCTCTCTGCTCAGCGGGGAGCCTGCTTCTCCCTCTGCCTGTGCTCTGCCTGCTTGTGCTCTCTCCCTCTCTGTCAAATAAATAAATAAATAAATAAATAAATAAATAAATAAATATTTTTTTAAAAAGATGGACATTATAGATTTTTTAAATGTGGTAAAACGTTAATACAGAGGTGTGAGCTCATACATGTCTGTTTTACAGTATTCTCTGTACTTTTTTGTGTTTGTGCATTACATAAAGTATATGGTTAAATCTTAATGAGTGCACATTCAATATTTTAATATAAATAAAATAAATATATGCTGACTTGAATAGTACCTTGCAAATCTTTTTGAAAATTTATTTCATCTCCAGGGGCACCTGGGTGGCTCAGTTGTTAAGCGTCTGCCTTCGGCTCAGGGCGTGATCCCAGGGTACTGGGATCGAGCCCCACATTAGGCTCTCTGCTCCGCTGGGAGCCTGCTTCTTCCTCTCCCACTCCCCCTGCTTGTGTTCCCTCTCTCATTGGCTGTCTCTCTCTCTGTCAAATAAATAAATAAAATCTTTAAGAAAAATTTTATTTCATCTCCAGATACTTAACTCACTTTTTTGAGTATGCGTTAAAAAATATTTGTGAGAAGAAGGGCAAGTCTTCTATTCTTTGGTGGAAATTATGCCTGGAGTAGGCTGTACATGTCTGTGGTGGCTTGTAGAAATGTAGTGTCTGATAGAACTGAATGGGGACACCAGAAGCAGTGATCATTAAAGAGCCTAAGGTAGTGGACAGAAGTAAGAACCAGAAGCAAGAAAGTCAAATCGCTTTCCTAAGAATGTAGTCCCATATCACCTACATCAAAATCACGTGGGATGAGAGTTAAAAACAAATTCTTGGGCCTAACCCCAGATATATTTAAATATAAAATTAACTAGGGTGGAGCCCAAGGATCTGCATTTTTAACAAAAACTCTCCAGATGATTCCCGTGCACGCTGAAGTTTGAGAACCACAGAGCTAAATCACTCAATGGATTCAGGGCATTTCTCTGACAACCCTATGAACTGGTGGTTTCCCTTGAATTAGGAACCAAAACTCATTGAAAAGTCGAAGAAAATGTGTGAGCTCTTTGAATGAGGAAAGGGACAAAGCTGCTAGCATTATGAAAATGGGAAAATGTGAGGCAAGCACAAAGGCTATAAAACTGACTTTAGGATCACATAGCCAAACCAAAGATGACACTGAAATGTTTGCTTGGAGTAATAGATGGGGCAAGTCTGCTTATACTAAGGGTAGCAACAGGCTTATCAACGAGCAGCTGGATATCCAGCAAGTAAAATCAAAAGGACATTCTAGCTGATGCGAAGCACATAGCCCAGTGCTTGGTTTGTACCACGTGGTCCATACATTATGCTGTGGCGATGGCCAGTCAGAGTCAGGCAAAAGACAAAGATGCTATGGAAGCTTAGTAAAAAAAAAAAAAAAAAAAAAAAAAAAAAAAAAAAAAAAAAAAAAAAATTCCGGACCAGTGCAGGATGGTCTGAAACATAGGAGAATTTCTAAAGGTAGGAGAGACATGCAAAAGAACAAGGGCTTTCATCAGCTCTCAGCTAGAGGAATCCCCCAGAGGGGCAAGGAGGCATTTACAAGGGCTGCAAGAAGGGCTGACATCATTAGAAGCCAACCCCACAAGGGCCTTTGACACAGAGCAGAGCAAAGGAACCGAGTGGGTGGGAAAAGTGGGATGCAGATTCTGGAAAGGACTGAATTGGCTCTGCAGTGGTACAAACACACACCTTGCAAGGGCTACAGTGGAGATTCCACCTCGGGCAGACTTAGAAGACCAACAAGAGGCTTTCCACACCTGATGCTTTTGCAGTTGCAGCAAAGAAATCAAGGGTAAGACTTTGGGCCAGTAACAAGCAGTACAAAGACCTGGTAAGATTTCGTAATGCTGTGTTTTGTCCATGTTTGTACGTCTGTTTCTTCATCATGATTAAAAGTAAAACTGTAAAATGAAAAAGTCCAAGATACTTACTGTGGAATATGACAAGGAGAGAGAAAAGAATACTGTGGTCAACCTGAACTATGGGTGGGAACAGCTTGTCACGGGGAAGGGACGTGTATTAAAAACCCGTGGCCACAGGAAAAAAAGCAACAAGTGGGTAAGAAGCTGCCTAAGAACTAGTTGACCAAAAGAGGTTTCACTATTTTCTGATCCCTTTCTTATATTAGACTACGAACAAGTTGCTGGTTTCCAGGCTGATTAAAATCCCAGGCTAATTAAAAATTAAAGCACACGAGGTAAAAGATGCATCTAAAACTCCGCAAGTGAGGCTTCCCAAAATATCCTGAAACTCGGCACATGCGCTTCACTCTACGGATTTAGGGAAAATGAGCGTTTCTCTCCCAACACAAAGGTTAGGAGTAGCTCTTGTTGGAAGAATTCAGTTGATCAACTTAAGACCTTCTTAGAAAAGTCAGACTGAGGAACTGAGGCTCTAAGTTGTTAAAAGATCAACTGAGGCAAAATAAAACCTTGAAGAGTTTATTTAAGCAAAAATGAACTTGAATCAGGCAGCACCAAATGGGAGCTGGTTAGGAGCGCTCCAGCAACGGGAGCTGGGAGCAAGACTTACGGAGACGAGGGGGAAGCTGGGCAAGCGCGTTATTGCTTGAACGGCTGCAGTCTTCGGGAAAGGCTAATTGGCCATTTGTGATTGGCTGCACTTCAGGGTTCAATTTCTTAACTTTGAGGCATTTAGAGGCTCTGGTTTGGGCTTGGTTCTGTAGGCTGCTAAGGCATGAAAGCCACCTCAGCCTAATGGCTTCTTTGTTTAATTAATTCAACAAGGAACACCTAGAAACCCCTCCATAACTTCTGCTAAATATACCTAACTAAAATGGTAAAGACAGTATACTCAAAACACATCGACTGCTTTTTTCAAGCTTAGGTGATTATATTTATTCCAAATCCGTTTTCTCTCACCTTGAAACCTTCCAAGATCTCTCTCCCAAATTACAATGAAATGTTGAAAACGAGTTTTGGTTTTGTCTGCGGCAGCCTGTATTCTTATACCGCTGGAGGGAGGCCTTCTTGTACCCTCTCCTTCCACCCCCCACTCCTCCCACTCCCACCCTGCCTGTCAAACACTAGATCCTTACCTACTTTTCACAACACAGGCCCTAATGATTTTCTTATTTTTTTCTTTGTTGTATGAATTGTAGAGTTATTAACAAAAAACAAACCCCTTGGGGCGCCTGGGTGGCTCAGTCAGTTAAGCATCTGCCTTCAGCTCAGGTCATGATACTGGGGATAGGGCTCCCAACTCGGTGGGGAGTCTGCTTCTCCCTCTCCTTCTGCCCCACCCCTCACCCTGCCCCCATCATGCTCTCTCTCAAATAAATTAAAAAAACAAAAATCTTAAAAAAAAAAAACAAAACCCTCCTGGCTCAACTTTGAGGAAGAACCTACAATGACCACCCTCTTTGTTCTCCCAACCAAAGCACGATTCACTTTCACCCCTGAGTATACTGTACTTAAGATCTGTACAACTTTAGGGTGGCGCCTGGGTGGCTCAGTCGTTAAGCATCTGCCTTCGGCTCAGGGCGTGATCCTGGCGTTCCGGGATCGAGTCCCACATCGGGCTCCTTGGCTGGGAGCCTGCTTCTTCCTCTCCCACTCCCCCTGCTGTGTTCCCTCTCTCGCTGGCTGTCTCTCTGTCACATAAATAAATAAAGTCTTAAAAAAAAAAAACAACTTTAGCCTAATTTATAAGTATTTACACTTTGTTTTTACAGGGTAGTATATAATATTAGTAATATGATGTTAAGGCACCAAGAGAGAAACTCTAAATCAATGATCGCTGTAGACGTGTTTCAGTGAGACCTAGCACAAGGTGACCACTTGAATAGGGAGCAACACCAGAACGAGTTAAAGCAAGAGTCCCAGAGGTCTATGAATTCTAATGCATCCCAATTCCTTATTCCAAGATCCTGCACGAGCAGAAGGAATATAGAAACAAATGCACAATACTGCAATGTCCTGGGTCCCTGTCACGGGGAGGGGGTAGAAGGGAAGATTACTGCACTGCTTCCTGCCTTCCTTCTCCTGTTCCACACAATCGCTTCAAATTTTCAGCAAGAGGAAGTCTTAATTGCCACGTGCTGTCTTAATCGTGTAGTATTCAGTGTCTCACCCATAACAAAAGGGATTCTGTGAAAAAGAAAAAAAATTCTCCTCCGTCTCCATTCCTGCGTCTCTTTGTGAGACAAAAACAGAACAATTATTACCGCACAGTGTGTTTCTTTTTTCTTTTTCTATTTTTTTAAGATTTTATTTATTTATTTGACAGAGAGCGGCACAGTGAGAGAGGGAACACAAGCAGGGGGAGTGGGAGAGGGAGAAGCAGGCTTCCCGCTGAGCAGGGAGCCCGACGTGGGGCTCGATCCCAGGACCCTGGGATCATGACCTGAGCCACCCCGGCGCCCCCGCATGGTGTGTTTCTATATGAACAGCATGAACCTACAAAACTGTCTTCTCATTGATTAGAAAAGTATTTTTTCTCCACTTGATTGCCTCTGACTTTATCCTTCTCCATTCTTCTGTTGCAGGAAAACCCACTACATGCTTCTCCACCCCCTCTGGTAAATACACTCTTTTACTGGGTCTATTGTGAGTTACTACTAGGAGTGATTTGCCAAACTGGTTCTTTAGTTACATTCCCACATGGCCAGGGCCTCTTCCAAAATAAATTATTTTAAAACATCTGAATATTTGCTGATAGCAATGTAGGTTTTAACAGTGCAAAAGAGATTTCACTAGCTGACACAGAAATTCTGGAGTAAACAATCAGGCACTGATTCAGTAGGACCAAGAATTCATTTTTTTAGTGGGAAACCAGACCCTGTCTATTAAAGACATAATACAAAATGGTAAAAGGTAACAAAGTCATGGTAAAGGTATGATTCATAAAACACACAGAGGGCAAGAAAGGGACAAACAGGCTGGCTTCAACTTGAATCCTAGTCAGTTGATAAATTCTCTGCTGTATATATATTTTGTGTTATTAAGGGAGCACTCATAGTTTTGTATTTTAATCTGGAATTCAAGGCTCTTCAAGTGAATTCTGTCTCTGATGAAGCTATTGGTAGGAAATCTCACCATGTCCCAGAGCACCCAGATAGTAAGAACAGAACAGGAATGCATTCATAACATTCAGGTTACTATTGCCTGGTCTCTCTCTTCTCCAGTGTGAATTACCAAATAGAAAGGCATCACCTGAGTTCCTCTTTTATCAACAATGCCTACTGGAATAGTGTGTCTATCAAAATCCATACTCTCCAGTGGGGCAACCTTTCAATGGGATCCATGGCCATTAAACTCTGAGGATTTTGAAATCATGGCAATATACTATATTAGCCAGCGCAAGCTATGTTATAATGTAGCAACAGTAAGTCCCCCAACCTCAGTAGATAAACACAACAAAAGTTCAATTTTTGCTTGTGTACATGTCTAAAGCAGTTTGGCAAAGCGGTTCCATCCCTAAGTAGTCACAGAGTGTCCCTGGCTGAGAGCGGTCCATCTTCTTGTGACATTGCCATCTTGACATGTGGCTTCCTGTATTGCTGAGGCAGACAGCAAGAGATCTAGAAGGTCGTGCAGGGGGTTTTTCCTGTGCACATGTCAATTCTACTACCAGTTCTCTGGAGTGAACCAATTATAAGGCCCCAGCTAACTGCAAAGGACCTAAGAAGGGTAGACTTCTGAGTGCCCAGAAAAGACTAATAACTCTACCATCTATGTACGGTATTGGATTCACCCAAACAATATTTCATAAGGAAAGCTCTCATCTACTTACAGATTTTTAAAAAATATCTTCTATGGTAATCAGCTTTCCAAAGTCTCCATTATTTAACTCATTCTAGATACTGCAATTAAAATTTTTGAATTTTTATGTTAACTTTTTAATTAAGATATTAACATAATAAAATCACTCAAGTGTACAGTTTGATGACTTTTGGTAATTACATACACTCGTGCAGCCACCACCACAATCAAGGCCCAAAACAGTTCCTTTACCCTTCATGCTACCCCTTTGCAGTCAATCCCAACCCCTACATCACCTCTGACACCAGGTAACCATTAATCTCTTTTTAGTCAATGTAATTTGGAATGCTTTGAATTTAATTTGTAGAATTTGTTTTACTCTCCAAAAGAAAAAATTAGAAGTCTTTTGTTACCTTCTAGAATTCGGATAGGTTATTCGATAAATATGCAATGCTACTCATTATTCACAGTGTTTCCACCATACCATTCCATAGCAGTCCCTTGCATCCAAATAATTAAAACTGTATAGCCCAACACACTTTCAGAAGACGACATCCTGAGGACTTATTTATTTAGAATACGCCCATTGGCTTCTCCTATCAACACGCTTCTGTCATGGTATTGAATAGAAGCGTTCCTCCTTCTTTGTGTCTAAAACACAATCAAAATTGAGCTAAGAGAAATAAACAGGGGAACTTAGGGGGGATCTTCCAAATTTGCTTTGGGACATATAGAAAAACTGTTGTCTATATTGATGACAATAGTTAGGGATGGATCAACACATGTGAGAGTGTGTGTGTGTGTGTGTGTGTGTGTGTGTGTGTGTGTGAGAGTGTGTGTGTGCGCGTGTGTGCGTGTGCGCGTGTGTGCGTGTGCGCGTGTGTGTGTGTGTCGGAAGCTCACTACAGGGAGCTACGACAAGGATTCATCGCACTGATAAAAATTCCCTTTCCTCCTCCCTCATCACAGAGCCGTGACAGGGGATCACGGTAAACCCAGCCTTGGGAACTGAGCTGTGTCAGCCCCCCAGTCAGCGGGCACGGCAACGGGAGGCTGTGAAAGCCCCCGAGACCAGGTAAGTTACCCATCCCTTTCAAACCCAATTGCAGTGTGTTCTGCCCATCTTGTAGGGAGAGGAAGAGTTGTCAGGAAGGGATTTGCCGCAGGGCTTTGGACATGCATGGTAGTGGCTGGTGGCTTTGTATGAGGGCACCGTAATGGCAGTCGACAGAGAAAGTGTGAACCAGCACAAGGTCGAAGGGCGCCCGCAACATAATGCCTCCGTATGCTTCCTTGAAAGAGAGAGAAGGCAGCTGTGTATGTTCCTGGGCAGCCCAATAACTTGGGGGCAGAGTCCAGATGGCGTTGGTGAAGGAGTAGGGCGCGAGAAGCAAGCATCTTCTGGCTTTAAGTGAAGGTCAGCGTGTGGAGATTTGCTAATACCCCCAGCACTGTCTCCCAGAAGCCTTCACGAAACTCCTACCTTTCTGTCAGCAGCATTGCCAGTCTGAACGACATTCCATCCTGATTGAAGTATTCATCTTTTCCTTCAATGGTTCAACAAGTTTTTAGTGAGTACCAGCTCTCCGCAAGGCAAAATAGAGGGGTCAAGAGATGAGAGCCACATCCAGTAGTTGGGTTGTGCCAGGAAACACTATAACAGTATTATAATAATATAAAATAATAGCATATAATATTATTTGCCTTCACCTCCCCCTTCCCTTTCCTCCCCTTGCCTGCCGCAACATTACTCAGCTTCACTTTCTTCCATCTTTACTCTTCCTGAGAAACACCACCACAGCTCCTACTCGCAATGTGTTCTAGACCAGCACTGCCCAAAAGGACTTTGTGGGGCGCCTGGGTGGCTCAGTCGTTAAGCGTCTGCCTTCGGCTCAGGGCGTGATCCCGGCGTTCTGGGATCGAGCCCCACATCGGGCTCCTCTGCTGGGAGCCTGCTTCTTCCTCTCCCACTCCCCCTGCTTGTGTTCCCTCTCTCGCTGGCTGTCTCTCTCTGTCAAATAAATAAATAAAATCTTAAAAAAAAAAAAAAGGACTTTGTGCAAGGTTGGAAATGTTCTATTTCTGCACTACCCAATAGTATAGCCATTACCCACGTGTGACTGTCAAGTGATACTGAAACACTGAATTTTTGATTTTATTTCATTTTAAATCATTCAAATTTAAATAGCCACGGGGGCGAGTGGCTACTGCATGGAACATCACTGTTCTGGACATTTTCTATTTCCACATCTTTGCTCTCCCCCAATACTTACCTTGCCGATTTTCTTCTACACGGCAGCAAGTTAATATGTTAACTTGATGCATTGAGGAGTGTTTCAATGAAGGGCCGTAATACCCCCTAGGTACTGTACTGGGTTAGATGGCACCATCCTCCAAATTTATGCCTTTCCTGGAACCTCAGATTGTGATCTTATTTAGAAATAATTTCTTGGGGACTCCTGAGTGGCTCAGTCGTTAAGCGTCTGCCTTCGGCTCAGGTCATGATCCCGTGGTCCTGGGGTCGAGCCCCACATCAGGCTCCCTGCTCGGAGGGAAGCCTGCTTCTCCCTCTCCCACTCCTCCTGCTGTGTTCCCTCCTTCACGGTGTCTCTCTCTGTCAAATAAATAAAATCTTAAATAATAATAATAATAATTTCTTGAAGATGTAATTAAGATGAGGTTATACTGGAGTGGAGAAAGCCCTCAATCCAATCTGACTGGTGTCCTTAAAAGAAGAGGAGAAAACATAAAAAGACAAAGAGCAAACACCATGTGATGACTGAGGCTGAGATTGGAGTGATGGGTCTACAAGCCAAGGAACAACAAGGATTGTGGGCAATACCAGAAGCTGAGAGAAATGCATGGAGCTTATTCTCCCCTAGAGCCTTCAGGAAGAGTGTGGCCCTACTGATGCACTGATTTCGTTTTCTATCCTTCAGAGACAATGAAGTTTTGTTGTTTTAAGCCACCTGATCTGTGGCACTTTGTGATGGCTGCCCCAGGTATTTAGGTTGGCTCACCTGTCTTAACCCTGATGTCATTTAATAAGGGCTTTATGGTCTTAAATTTGACACCGAAATTATTAATAGTAAAAGTAGAAGACTGACCCATGGTAAAGTGACCCTGAGTCACTCAGGATACTTAAGAATAGTAAAGGCCAAATGGTGCCTTGATTAAATCAAAGATTCCCATTTCTTCCCATTTAGGTTTTCTTTCTAACCAGACTTTACCTCAGAAGTCTGCTTTGCATAAGTGTAAGACTTCTTTTTGTATCAAACATGTGACTTAAGTCTTAGAAGGAAGCCTGGCTTCTGTCTGCAGCCCATTGCTGAGCTAAGGCTGTGATGATCACATAAAGAAAATAAAGCATTATTCATCCAGAGAAAAAGCATGACAAGTAATGATGTGTTATTCTTAAAATGTAACATTCCTATAGCATCTTTCCTAAAATTCATGGAAATACATGCACACGTATGTGTGTGGATATTAAGTGCAAGCACAGATGCGTGTATAAATGTGGATATGTGTGAGCGTATGTGTGCATCATGGAAGTGAAAATTATTTTCCCTTAATGACGGAGTGCTCTTTTGAGGAAGATGGAATCCCATAACAACTCCCCAAGAGTGAGCCACAGACCTACCTCTCAAAGACACAGCTTTTGGTAAGTTAAGTAGAGGACACGATCAAGATGAACTAGAATTGACCTGAAGGGGAGGCAAAGGTCCGAAGACCCACAGTTCTGCACCCCACCCCACCCCTGTTGAGGAGGCAAGTTTAGAGCAAATCCATATCCAGCATCCCACAGTCTATTCCTCTCCTATAGAGCCTTGGATTGTTTCCATAAACGTGTTCCGCTGCCATACTATTCAGTCACATATGTCCACTTTATGGGTTTTCAACATGCAGGAAATATAGAATGGTTTACAGACAAGTATTTTTGGTTTTGTTTTTTGTTTGTTTGTTTTTACTTCAGAGAGATCTCAAGAGCTAGCGATGGGCCCTTTAGGTTCACTTGAGCAAACAGACCCAGTGAGGGAAACCAGAGATTTACCAGAACCCAGATAAGTAGGTGGAGGAAGACACTAGAGACCTCTCTCTGAGAAGGCCACACTTAGGATAAAGAAACAGCTGATTTATTTATACAGGTACACCTGAGAGAGGCAGTGAAGGAATAAAAACCTTTTCCTATGGCAGGAAAGGCCTTATTAGACCAGAATCGATGGGATCCAAGAAGAGTTGCAGAGAATGCCACTGCATCTCAGAGGGTTTCACGGCGTTCCCATAAATTTCACTAATGACATTGATCCCAGCCCTGGAGCAAACCTTTGTGGGAGCTGCATTGTTAGGCTTCAGTGGATTCCTACTCTTTTCCAGAAAGCTATATATCAGCTATAAAGTGTTATTGATAAATGCTGGCGCCCATTTCTAGTGTTTTCAGAGCTTGTACAGCCTGAAAACATCCCACATTATGCCAAAGACTGAAAAAGAACAGACAACCTGACTGGTTTGTTCACATCTACGGGGAGCCTGACAAGCAGCAGGGTATTCAGCCTCCCAGGATAAAAGATCATCTGTCCATACATTGGCTGATACACACTGGCCCCGAGCAGGGCCTTTAGTTCAGCCCTCTGATAACCATCAGCGCGCTCTTCAAGGGAACTTGGGCGTAGTTACTTGTCTACTTTTGGTGAGGTTCGGGGCTCTGGGGGTTCAGCGTCCAACCGTTCTTCTATCAGAGTCTTATTGGTGATCTGCCACCTACCTGAAAAGAGATTTTCAAGAGAGCAGTTGTACTATAGACTAAGAAATACCTATAATTTTAGTTGCAGGTGCAGGGATTTGATGAAGAACGATATGAAGAAAGTGAATGCAGGTAGACAGTTTTATGTCTTGGAAGGCCCTGATTTCTATTCAGAAGACAATATCTACTGATTCTGTATAAAGGCAGGGAAACTTGTCTTTTATTGTTTGTGACTAAGATATATAAAGCTCTTTTAATGTGTATTTCAGCACTATGATTGCATGGTTCGAAGAAGAACCGAGGCACTCCCAACAGATGGATCTCAATACCATTCAGAGGACGGTGGAAGGTGTATGTGTGGTTATTTAACAGGACCCTGGTGAACATTCTGCTTTAATAGCTTTTCTTTACCAACTAAAGCTTTAGCTATGAGTTAGGCATTTGGCCTATGAAGTCCTATTTTCCAACAAATCCACACGAGGGGCACATTTTTAAGTCACTAAATTTAAAAAATCTCCATCTTCATGACTTGGTTTTACTTATCACTCTTCCCTAAAACCTTTTAACTTCTCCATTAAAAATCTAACTCACAGACTTGAAAATGATGGGATATTATTATATATACAACAGAGCTACTTTAGTACTAAAAATGGGGTAAGGTACACAACCGATTTATGCCAATGTATATTAAAGTGTATTTGTTTTTTTTAAATCTTCTTATTGGAGGGCTCCTGGGTGGCTCAGTGGGTTAAGCATTTGCCTTCAGCTCAGGTCATGATCCTGGAGTCCCAGGGCTGACATCAGGCTCCGCACTCAGTGGGGCGTCCGCTTCTCCCTCTAACCCTCCCCCATCTTGTGCTTTCTCTCACTCTCTCTCTCTCAAATAAAAAAATAAAATTTTTTAATTTATTTTTTTATTTTATTTATTTTTTTTTAAGATTTTATTTATTTATTTGACAGAGATAGAGACAGCCAGTGAGAGAGGGAACACAAGCAGGGAGAGTGGGAGAGGAAGAAGCAGGCTCATAGCAGAGGAGCCTGATGTGGGGCTCGATCCCATAACGCCGGGATCACTCCCTGAGCCGAAGGCAGACGCTTAACCACTGTGCCACCCAGGCGCCCCAATAAAATCTTTTTTAAAAAACTCTTTATTGGAGAGAATCCTATACATTATAATATAAATAACAACAGAAGGAATTTAAAATTTCCTATTTGCTGAGGAAAATTCTAGTAACTGTAATTTTGCTTCTTAAAATATGTGAATGTGTTGAAATTGGAATTTGACTTCCAGAATGTTTTAATATATCATATAACGTTCTACTACTCTTAGCTTGACATTTCAAAAAGTAATAGGGTATCTAAGATTGTTTAATAAGCATCTCAATTATTTATTAAGATTAATGGAGATGCGTGCACAGTTTAAGAACAAATTGCACTTAGTTATTATGCCTGCATTTATGATTGCACCAGATTTGAAGGCAGAGTAATCACAAGTCGAGCACCACAACTCAAAAGTGCAGGGAATAATGTATTAACAGCTGATCATACAAATAACCAGGAAGTCGTAGAAACAGTCCTTAAGAGCAAGAATCTGTGACACCAGAGATACCCAGATCTGAGCCCTTGTTCTGCCACCTAGTGGCTGTGTGAGCTAGAGTCTCAGTTTTCTGATGCATAAAATGGGGATAAGGCTTCCCAGAGGTGGTAGTTTTTGTGTGTGAGCGTCAAATATAATAAGCTATTTGGTGTACTTATCACTGTGCATAACACAGAGCAAGCACTTAGTCTTTTGTAGCTAGCATTTTTAAATACTATTCATCTCTAGGTAGAGGAACTAACCTTCAGGGACTGATGGGTAATGAAACAAACATCTCAGCCGAGTCGCTGGAAGCTGCGGAGGGGAGGAATGAGCGACTACAGAGGAGTGCATGCCGGCTGGAACAGGTGGGGGGTCGGGGCTAACCTGATAAATCGCCCATGGACTACCACACGCATATTCCAAACTCTTGCTCCTCAAGGCACTTTGATTTTAGTGGGTAAGGTTTTCAAAATTCAGTGAAGGCTCTTGTTACAATTGCCAACATAAAGCATATCAATCTTTCTTACCTAATTCTTCCCTTCACTCTTAATAAAGGGGACATGATTTCACCACCCCTCTCCAAAAGTTCACTAACTTTGAAGGAATGTTGGAAAAGTTGGATAAGGAATATCTTAGCTGAAAATGTGGCTTGACTTTCAAAGGAGTCACTTTGGTAGAGAAAGTTGCAAGTGCAAAAAGCTGTCATCTTTTAAGAATACCCAGGCAAACTTACAATTACCTAGCCTTGGAAACTGTTTCATATAGGGATTACCAATTACGTCCTGAGGCCAGCCCAGTGGACATTTTTAATCCTAACCCTGCCTGACTCAATGTGGCACTTAGGGCATGCTATTTCTATAAAATTGCTACTTGCTCCAACACTGCTTTCTCGGCCTTCTTTAAATCCCCTTATCGTTACTATGGCTGTTATTTCTCAAGATTTTGTCCTCTGCCTCAATTTTCTTACTAATACTCTCCTAGGGAAATCTTAACCACGCCAATCACTTAGACTCATATGCTGACCGGTCCCAAATATGTAATTCCTTTTCCTGAATTCCAAATACATATTCCCAATTTTCTTTGGAATTCTATATCTAGCACACTGGCACTGTGTGGAAAAAAAGTATTCTTCTGTTATTGTTTATGTTAACTTTATTGTCTAGTGTATTGTTATGGAATAATCATACTTTGAGGAAAAGGGGTCAATAACCATAGCCTAACAACCAGCCATGAGTGAGGCAAGTCTCTCAGACAAGAAACCAGAATTCCAGGAGGAAGAGTCCGTTTGAATTTTTTTCTGGCCTTTGGACCAGTGTTACCAAGAACCAGTTCTTGGGTGGTGGAAATCATAGTGGGGCCTGCCAGGGGAAAAGTTAACGGCTGGAAAAACCAGATGTCAGGAAAATTTTAAGAGAAGACACACCTGCCCTTTATGACTCGAGGTAGTTGTTTCAGAAGACCAAGTGGGGTGCCTGGGTAGCGCAGTCGTTAAGCGTCTGCCTTCGGCTCAGGGAGTGATCCTGGCGTGCCGGGATCGAGTCCCACATCAGGCTCCTCCACTAAGAGCCTGCTTCTTCCTCTCCCACTCCCCCTGCTTGTGTTCCCTCTCTCGCGGGCTGTCTCTCTGTCACATAAATAAATAAAAAAAAATTAAAAAAAAAAAAAAGAAGACCAAGTATATACTGAAGCAAAAGCTACAACTTGGGAACAAGTTAGGGACGATGGGGTTAAAAACCTTCTTTTTAATATCACCTTTCTGAATTCTCTTTATTTTCCTTTAGTCTTTAGTATTTAGTTCCCCTCATTTTTAAAACCGAGACTTTCTCATCTTGGTTAGAGGTAACCAAGAATAAGAGTTTATGCTTGGGTAGCAGATTTTACAGGGGCTCTTGGCCCAGACGAGGCAGAGAGGTTCAACATGAGAAAGCTCCACGGTAAGGTCAAGTCAGCTGTAAAAGCCAGGTCAGCTCTGTGAGAAGGTAAACTCAAGGTTAAGTCAGAACCATTTGGTAAGCAGCTACTCTGTGCCTAAAATTCTTTCACTTCTCATACCTGCTCTGACATGGGAGGTTCTGGGTTTGAGTCACATTAAAGCGCTTGTTCTTTTATATCTAACATTCAAAAAATCCAAAGAGAGAACTTACTTGCGGCTCCTGCTTATCAATTCCCCAAATCTGTATTTCATGTCTTTGTTAATATGGCTTCTCTGAACTTGCTTTCTCATTTGTAAAATTTCAGTGTTAATACTTGACCTAACCACTTCTCAGGAATTACTCTATGCAGGTGGGGCCTTAATCTGTGCTCTTTTAACCATGTCACTCAGTCATTCTCAAAAGCAACAATCCAGTTCAAATATATTTTTTCATTGGGTTTTTCAACGGTCTCTAAAAGTATTCCAGCTCCACCTGTCTACTCTCTTTGACCATTATATTTTTATCCTTTTTACATGTATTATGTCCTTCTAGATTTTTATTCAGCGGTCATAAATTCATGGAGCAGAAAACACATCCCTTCCTTTATATAGACTTTCCTGTTTATATGGTCTTGATTAATTAGTGAGGACTGACTCTCTTTTTCAAATCCAAATGCTTAATTTTAAAGTATTTAAAGTATTAAAGTATTTAATAAAAATATTAAAGACATATTACCTTACATGCATTACCAGCCAACCTCTTATTCACGCCAAATAAACTTAAAGTTTCATAACATTTCTGTATTTGTGCCTTAAAAGACATTAAGATATATCCTAATTCTCTAATAAATTGCTGAGAGACAGTTAGCGAAGTTTAGTGAGAGTCCCTTCATGAGCTCTAGAGAAGGAGGAGATAGTCTATAAGCGTAAACACTACAAAGCATTTTCTTGTTGAGATTATAGCTAACTTAGCCTTTGTATCTGCACTCACAATGTCACGTAAAAAATACAAAGAGAGAAAAGTACCTCCCTTACGTGAGTGCATAATATAATTTGCTTATTAAAAGAGAACTCAGCAAGTGAGGGAAGTTTCCTTATTCCTCCCGAACCTTAAACCTACACTGTGTCCAGAATACTCAGACGTATACACACACAGACAGTATTGATTTCCAGAATTTCTCCATGGAATGCCAAAAATAATAAACAAAAAATAAATCAAAAGCAACAGCCTCCTTCCATTATGTATTAAATATCTTCCCCGTGAAGTTAGGACAAATAGAGATGTATATAGAGAGCAATGGAAACATAAATCTAGTGTCGTAGTAATCGATTTCTGCCTTGTTCCTTTATTTCTAGTAAATAATGATCTTCAGATCTTTCATGGTGGCACTATAGTAAAAGTCAGCCCCAAGATCCCTGGAAGTGTTTCATCTTGGATAGAGCCAATGCTGCTGCTTCCTCTCCAAAATCATTACACTCACTCATTTTTTGTTGTGGAGTAGAAGCAATATTTAGTAGAATCAGAAGAAATTGATAAATGATATTCACTTTAAGAGCTTTCTGTCCAGTCATGTAAATGATTAATAAAACACTTTACATTGCTCTCTGTCAAACCAAAAAGACTCTTCTAGAAAATGTGGTCTCTGCATATTACCATTAGGTTACTAAAAATGAAAATAAAACATTGAAATTACTAGAAAAAAATGAAAAGTCTTAAATAGTAAGTAGACCTGACTAGACCTGAGACTCAGTGTAAGCTGGAAGTCTCATCTAACAAGATAAAAAGGGAAATAATTTAATCTGCTTAGATATGTGAACTCACTAAGCAAAGACCACCACTGCAATTTTATACAGACTTCCACGTTCCTTCCCATTGCTCATTTCTTGGTAAAATTCATAGGATGATGCATGATCAAGCCAGATCATTAGATTTTAGAGCACGGAGGAAGATGTCGATTTATTTATAAGATAAACAATTGAGGTTGAATTCTGAATCTGGCACTTAATTATCTATATGCTTTGAAAAAAAATCATGTAGCCTTTCTATATAATTAAGTAGCACAAAGAAAATAGATGGAAAGTAATAGATAACTGTCAAGCACCTATTTAAAGCATGCAATTTGTATATCTTAGTTTGAAACCAAGATGCTTTCTGGGACCTAGAAGGAGGGATTCCAAGAGGAAGGAGAGAAAGTAACATGGGGCAAAGTTAAGAGTTGATCCCGAGGAAAGTTTGATAGTGCAAAGTAAGTCCTGTAACTTGAGCCTTTTCTCTTTATTTTATTATTATTATGATTATTATTATTTTCTGCTGCTGCTGCTGCTGTTGCTGTTATTTCCAAAGGCAAGAGCCTTAGGAGATTGGCACTATGTCCTCAATGGCCTAGTCTCCAAAGTTCATATGTATCTTAATAAATCCAATTATATCAGTGAATCATTCTAAGTAGCACTCATGCTTTGTTTCAGCCCCTCAGCTCAGGATACACACCTTTTATGAAGAGCTATATTTCTCTGACACAGCGATGTAGGAACTGAGTTTTTGTGGGACCTTGTAGGTGGATGTCAAAAATAAAATAAATGCTGAATGAATCTTATAGAGAAATCAATTGTGTCAACCACAGATTTTCTGGGTCAGCAGGTTGGATATAATAGAAGTAGTGACAGATGCCGTGATGATGACTCTTGTAGTCGCCAATCAAGCCAGTTAAAAACATAGTGTTTAAAAGAAACTGAAACCCTACAACTAAAAAGTTTAGAAGAAACTATGTATTTCATGCAATCAATTAAATGTGTGGTACCGTTAATGAAAAGCCCTCACATTCCTCCAAAATTCTTCCCCTGCAAAACTACACCCATCACCTTTGGGTAACTGTACCCTAAGGTCTACTGAAACCCATGGACTCAAGGATATATTAATACAACTTTCCAGTTCTTATGGCGAAGTGCTTTTTTTCTTTTAATGAAATCTTGATATCTGTGCCCCACACTCCCACTTTAACCCAGTGGTCATTATGTGAAAGAGAGGCTGCCAGTGACAATTCAATTTGCTTTTTCAAGAATTTGCAAATGTAGGCAAAGTCAACTGGGAATGACGCATCCTTTACGCAACTTTTACATTAAGAAGAAGTGAGCTCTATCGGATTACCATCGTAGAGACAAGAACAGTAAAAACGAAAAATGACATGTTACCTAATCATTACTTTGACAATAATTGTCACGAACAGAATTTCTTTATAGATTTTGGATGTAGCCTTTGAAGCAAAAAAGACTGTCGGCCTGAGCTAAAAGGATTTTTAAAAATTTAATCTTTAAGAGGAGCTCCTGAGATACAGGCTAAAAGAGTTTATAAAGGTCATAAAAAAATTAACTTATCTTGCTGACTGAAGCTTTTTTAATGCACTCTAAGTTACAAAGGAATCACATCTGGAGCCTTTAGGCCAACGGTCTACTATATTTTTCTCTCATTAGTAAGGACAGCAAAAATCTGCATTTGGATTTTTACCACCGCAATCATCTCTGATTCATTAGTCTTCATGATTGAATATGAGGAGAGCATGGAGCCAGTGGTGTAGGAATATTTTGTACTGATCGCATTTGCTCACACTGCAGTTCAGGAGGCGGCCGGAACCCTGAGTGGAAATGGGCCTGCTATTGGGGCTAAATACGGTTAAGAGTCAGACTTCTGTCAGGTCCGTCTGGAAGAAATAAATACAATAAAAGTTCTTTAAGGCAAAGACTATTGCTTATGTAAAGCAAAGTTCATGCCTCTTTTCGTATGTAGCGTCAGAAACAAAACAGGAGAGACCTCCGCAGACATCATGGTGGTGGGCTGGCGCTCATCAAGGAGGGCTGGACCCAGGATACCCAAGGGAGGGGAATTCCACCTTGCGACTCTCAGCTCCCTCAACCATAAAGGAGGGGTAAAAAATTGGCCCTGCCCACCTCATAGGGGATGAGAAGACACAGATGAAATCATGTCTTCGAAAACGTTTTATTATGATCAACCTCCATATAAATGTTGGGCATTATCATCACGACCATGAAGACCATGATTATGCCAAAAAGATAGATATATGAATATTGTTGTATCTTAGTTTAAATTAATCCAATAGACATAGAGAGGATTTTCTAAAGTTGGGGTTCACATTTTATCCTTTATCTCCTTAACATCAACAATACCAGGCACATAGCAGATGCTTAGTAAATACTTTTTTTTGGGAAAAAAAGTATTTATTTATTTATTTATTTATTTATTTATTTATTTATTTTAGAGAGAGTGAGAACACATGAGCAGGAAGAGGGGCAGAGGGAGATGGGGAGAGAGAATCTCAAGCAGGCTCCATGCCCAGCGCAGAGCCTGACATGGGGCTCAAACTCACGACCCTGAGATTGTGGGCCAAAATCAAGAATCGGACACTTAACAGGCTCTCAGGGCTCTATCTCATGACCTTGAGATCATGACCTGAGCCGAAATCAAGAGTCAGCTGCCCAACTGAGTGAGCCACCCAGGTGCCCCTTAATACTTTTTAAATGAATAGATCATAATCATTTTATAAACAGATTAACTTTAAGAATCTCTTAAGTAAAAAAAAAAAAAGTATCTCTCACAATGAAAAAACCAGATTCAATTTTTTAAATCTCTCTACAAGATTTACATTATAGAATTAACAGATGGGAAAAACAAGAATGAAAGACTGCTGGAGTTTGGCCCCCAAATCCTCCACATATTAGCCAACGCATATGACTTAGCCTTTTGCCTCTTTCATAATGCAGAGGTAATAATAACATCAACCTCAGTTGTTGACATTAGCAGTAAAAGAGGTCCTGCATGCAAAGGGTCTAACACAGAGCCTGGGTCATGGTGGATTCTGAATAAAAGCTGTGATTGATCTTTTAACTGCCGTTGTCCTTCTTGTTGCTGTTGTCATTCGTTGTCCTTCTTGTTGCTGTTGTCATTCGGGTCACCACTGTTAAAATGTGGGAATTTCTCCGACAATTCTGTAAATAAGTGGGGCCAGACGGACGTCTGAAGCACACTGAGACTCGGGTTCTCAGGAAGAGAGCCTGGCTTTACCTGCCGTATTTTGGCTCCTTCTTAGGACTGAGCCAATGAACCCTTGTCAGTGTTGTTTAAAAAAAAAAAACAAAAACAAAAACCTGTAAGATTTTGTAACCTGGCTGCACTACATTTTAGGCTTTTCTTCTCATGTCGAAGTCTTCTCTTTGCTGGCATTTTGACTGGGCTGCCTCCCTCCACTTAAATTATTTTTCAAATTAAAAAACTTCCAATAAGCCAACCTTGAACAAGGAGGTCATGTGGGGTGCTTCTCTGAAGTAAATTGCATTCTTCTCATTTGTATTCTTAACAACATCCCCCAACAACTGAAGATATGGTATAGCTGGACGACAGAAAGTACTTTTTGTTAACGAGAAAATCTAGCATCATTTGTTTAGCAACTTTTTTGGTTAGAGATCTTGCTAGGGCTTTTATTCACTTTGCCTAAACTCTGATTGGATTAAAGGTTCATGGCATCCTTATTATTTATTACAGCTCATCCCACATAGAGGTCACTCTCTTCTACCCTTTTTAATCATGATGATGACAGTTGAGAATTGACATGGTGCACTATTGTGTACTGTCAAGTGCATAACAAATACCTTAATCAGGCTTAAATAGCTCAAGAACCACAACTATTTATTGCAGGTCAGAGGCAAATTTCTGGAGCTGGCAAGTGAGATGTGAGGACACGGATTTCCATGTGCCCTGCCCCAAATGATATCACCTAATTTGATCAAACAGTTGCTTCATTTTATTGGAAACTCTGTCTCTTTTACAGTAGCAATACCCTGGATCAAATAATCCAGGCAGAGGCATTAGCTAGAATTAACAACCCGATTATACTAGCTATTTCACTGGTTTAATAAATTTACAAAATCAGAAACTTGGCAGACAAATGAAATATAGACCATTTCCTTAACAGGCTGAGGAATCTTGAGAACAAGGGAGTCTGCAGCACTTGCTTGGGAATAAATAGACTGCCAACCACAGCATCCACTTTTCTTCTTTCTCTGATTTCTAAGAGCAGAGAAGAACTGTTCAAAATGGAGTCTTCATTCCTTCCATCCTCACTATTTCTAGAGTTCCTAAGATTCCTTCCAAACGCGAAGTAACACTCTTCAGGGCTGTGCAGGACATCCTAAGCACACGAAAGTATCACTTTTTGTTTCCCATTAAAATAGAGTTATTTCAAATTCAGAAGGCAGTGATAATAGGCAGCACATTGCACATTGCCTGACAGCTAGGATTAACTACAAGAGACTCTTTCAAAAACTGAAAGGGTGCTTCTTGCTCCCTCACCCTGTCAAGGCAAACTCTTTGTGTCCGCTCTAAGCATGCCAAGTGGGAGGGCATTTATTTCCACAGCAGGAGTCCTGCGGCAACACTCAATCGCAGCGCCGACTTCACATTTATTACGCTAAATGACCGATGCACAGTTAATCACTTGGCCTGAGAGCTGGTGTGGGGAGGGGGGGCACGCACTGGTTTTCTCTGTATGAGTATTGACAGGCTGGCTTAGAGATCAGCCTGCTCGGTGTTTCAGTCGATTAGAAAACACCTTATCCATGAAGTGGACTGACTGTACTTTCAAAATAAACTTGGATTGGTCTAGATGCTGTTCTATTCCAATACGAATCTTTAAATCATGATCAACGAGGTCAATGTACCTGAAATTACCCATTTTCTCTATTTGGGACAGGCTAAACTCTGGCTCTCTGTAATGACTTCTAAAAATATTAGTGGAATAATAGAATGATAAGTGCCAAAAACGTTTATGCTGGTTTTATAACCGCAGCAACCATTTAGAAACATTTTACTTCTCTTCTTTCTCTCAACTCAGAGGTCATTCAACTCTCCCCAAATTACTACGTGAAATGGGTAGCATACAATAGCAGGTGCCTTTAAATTACATTTTGAGCTCAGATAAGAGATATGAAGCAACTACATTACATTCTGTTTTACAAAAGCATTGATCTTTTTAAGAGAGCGGAAAAAATAATGTCGAGTTTTCGAGTTTTTATTGTTAACGTCTATGATTTTTCTACTCACCCAGTCAAAACCTCAGCAAGTTTTCCTCAACCCTTGTAGGGTCCCTGGATGGACCTAAAAAGTGCACTTGACAAAGACAGATTAACAGGAGAACCGCATATAAATGTATTTAATATAAATTTTATGCAGCATGGGAGCCTTCACCAAAAAATGAAGACCCAAAGAGACAAACCTGAGTTACTCCACGCTGAGTTTGACCAAGGGTGGAAGAGTACGATAGGTTAAGGAGCACGAGGTGATGGTAGTAATCAGAGAAACTTAGCAAGGCCTGTTTGTTCAGACTTTTCTTGGTGGTCCTTTGTCCTCAGATACAAGGATGCATCTGTCTTCAGGGTTAGGGACAACACATCTCACATGAGGGTCTTATAGACTGTCTGATGGGAAAGGTGAGGAAAGGTCACTGTGACCTTCTGCATTTTGTCAAACTCTCTCAGCTTAAATACTCAATATGGTCAAGTGTCATATTTTGGGGTACCTTGTCCTAAACCCCGTCAACCTTCTCTCCTCTTGCTCACCAATCTGCCAAGTCTTGTGGATTCTATTTGTATAATATCCTGTCCCTGCTAGTCTATTCCCACTGCTACTGTCCTGATTTAGGCCTTCATTACTTCTCTCCAGGGCCAACTGGTCTCCTTAATACCTCTTTCTGTTCTTTAATCTACTTTACATGCTAGGACCACATTAATCTTCCAAAAGCATAGATTAGATCATGTCATTTCCTTGCTCAAAAATCTTTAGTGGCTCCATGTTGCTTAATTTTGAAAGTCTAAACTGCTTAGTCCAGTGTTCAGTGGCCATCGCCCATCCCATCTACCTTTTCCAATCTAATTTCCCTCTACTTGTCTTCATCCGCTCACTAGTTCAGTAACGTGGAATTAGTCACTATTCATTACTCATGGTCTCTGTGTGGAATTTCCCCTTTCCAAGTGTTTAACCATGCCCACCCCGCCACCCCCCACGCTGGATTTCCCTTTCCCGCCCCTATTTATTTTGCATGGCCAAGCCCTGCCTGCTCGACTTTCCCTAATTTCCTCCAATTAAAAATAATGTATCTTTCTCATGCCACGTAGAACTGTATCTATATATCTTATGACACTTTTACCTTGTACAATAGTTCTATATATCTCATATGCCTTTTTAAAATATTTATATAAATTCCTTGAAAGTAGAATCTAAAAGAAAGAAAGAAAGAAAGAAAGAAAGAAAGAAAGAAAGAAAGAAGGCAGAATCTAAGACTAATTCATTTTTACATCCCCTCATAGTACCTATCACAGTGACTGGCATACTGCATCCATTTAATAAATATTTATTGATGTATTCCATTCACAAATAAGGGGATGAATCCTAATTTACTGTCCTTAAACCATCATCAATTTATTTTTTCAGACACCTGCTTTCACCTATTCAGATCTTGAAGCATTCCAAATTCTAGCAGATGTTTGTGGACAGCTGGGAGAAATTACACTGCAGACACCAAATCATCAGCTTAGCTCTCAGGCTCACATCTTCACCTGGTTATGTGCTCCAGACAGCTGTGCCTTCTTGGAAATGCACTTGGCTTTAGGAGCAAGCTCTGTTTGTAATACCTCTATCTCGTTCCAGAATAAACATGACGGGCCTTGATGTAGAGTAGAATATGTGCGAGTCTGTGATCTATTTATGTTCTTCGGGGACTTACAGTGGACTCATTTTGCATTGGTAAAAATGCTTCTTAGGGTCTCCCTCAATTTCAGATCACAGTCGTCTTACTTTTAGTAAAGATAGCTCAGATACCCTGGGATGGGGAAAATATGAGTAAGGAAAATGTATAACTCAGCATATGCTGGAGGCCAGAAACAAGACCACGTGATGCATACTTAGGCTCCCTCTTCCCGACTTGGACGCACGTTCTGCATGTGAATGCGCATTAACTTTGGCTAGTCAGTCATTTTTAAAACTTGTCTTCCCTGAAGCTGTTCTTTGCATCCTGTCGGGACTGTGGCCAGAGGCAGAACATTAGTGAATACCCATGTTACCTAATCTGCCATGGTGTATTTTATTTCATGCCCTTTGTTTCCTTTCTTTCCACCTGATTACTCATATGTACCCCTTCCTGTACTCTCTGTTGGGTAAGTGTAGATGAAGGAAAAAACCAAATATGCCCACGGTTATCACTAGTAGACACCAGTTTATAAATAGTACTGGTTTGACTGTGCACTGGTTTTCCGAATACAGGAAGGTCAAGAAAAACATTTTCTTTTGAAATGAAAAAAGGAGGTTAAAACAAGAGTTTTAATAACAGGCTTGACACAGAGCAGTGTAATACCAGCATGAATTACACTTGGTACCAGACTTTTATTGGAAGTCCTAGATTGCTTTGTTCCTGTCCCTGACATAATATTCAGACTTGGGTTTATATTTATCCAGAAGAGAGCTGCTTGCTATAGTCCATGCAAATCAAATGCTTGATTTATGCACCATTCTACTGGAGGGTGTAACATTAAATTTAATTTTGTGAGGAAAGCCTGAGGTGTTTCAATGCCTGGGCTTGACACTGTGAACTAGGCAGAGAGGTGCACAAGAATTCATTATGGTTTCCAATATGCGAAATGCAGCATTTGAATGAAACATTTGTCTCTTGTCAAAAAGGCGTAATGTCTCTTCTTGGTAAAATATTTCCGCCTCCAACCCTCAGGACACACCGGCACATTTTTGGCCTTCATCATAGATCTTGATGAAAGATGAGTGACTACGGGCATTTGAGGGACTGGGAAGACATCAAACAACATGCGTCTATGAAATGATCAATTACCAATAATATCAACACAACTTCCTTCACCTTGACTATTGAATGTCGCCACAGTTTATATTAACTGTGTTAATTGGCTATATGACAAATGTGTGATTTTCATCTTTAGCTGGATGTTATTTACCAATCCTCTTGCTCATTACTGGTCGGCTTCCTTTTGCACCCCCTACAACAACTATTCTACATTTAACTACACTGTCCCCAGTGTCCCAACCTCCATGCCAAGTCCTCAGCTCAGCAGAAATCCTACCATTTGCTTCCTCAGGAGACTCGGGGCCGTCAGGAATCAACACCAGTAGCATTCCTTCTGTGCATTCCACTTGCTTCTACCATCATCATCACCACCATCACTGCTCCCCCACCGCTCCTGGAAGAGTCTGCACCCGTTGATGTGCAGGTCAGGCCTTCAGTAACCTGCCCTGCCCTCACCTTCCGCCTCATCTCCTTCCCATCCTCCACATGCTCTGAGCCATCCAAGGTGTACCGTGGCTCCCACTGCTCCCTCTGCCTGCAATGACCTTCCCCTGCTTTACCACCAGCCAATCCCACTTCTCTGTCAAGAGAGACTTGCTTACTCCATTCATAGCACTAGTATAAAAACCATATTACATTTAGCTATACTGGGCCCGTCTTGCCACCAGTTTTAAATGCATCCTATTTGATTTTGAATCAAGCAGAGCACCCGGCACAGAATGTGGTACATAGTAGCTACTCAAATGTGTCTAGAGTTAAGTTGAACTAAATGATAGCAGGAGGAAAATAAATGCCTGTGAGCCCAAGACAATTGATATCCAAAGCATCTCAATTTTTTTCTACTTTTTGCCAAACTCATGAGTCCAATCATTGACCCAAACTTTTAACTTTAGAAATTCTAGATTGGGGGCCTAGCAGTGACATAAATCAGCTCTCCTTTGAACTTTTTCTTTAATTATCATACATGCAGGTGTCCGATCTATGAAATAAACACAGACATACAAAGTCTTGAGCGTGTTTTAATTTGCCAGGTTCTTGAAAGTTTGCGTAAAAAGAGGATTTGTTCTCTGCAAGTTTCCTGAAGAATTTCTCCCTATAGGCATGTCTCCTAAAACATTCTCATCTAAACAGTCAGAAATAGTAATATTCATTTTTAATATTAAAGTATTTAATTATAAATTTAAATGATATTAAGTATTTAAACAATATAAGTCTGTTGGACTCAATTATGGCAGTTGATAGAGATCCGTTAAAAACAACCACGTCCTTGTATGAACTGTACCTAGGCTCTGCCTGTCAGAATTCCACTGAGGTATGTTTATTTACATTCCTATTGCCTGTTACTGTGAAATCTGGGAGGCACACTTTTAATTTTAAGCTCAAAATGAAAGTGAGAACACACTTAGCTTCCAATCCTTGTCTCTATTCAATTCAAACAGGTAAGAGAGAAGACAAAGCCCTTTTCCTTCAACATGCCAGTCAGAAGTGATAAAAAATCACTATTCTAAACCATGGGGCCACTGGCCAAAAGTGACAAAAGGATACTGATGTGGTGTGCAAACGTGTGGGGATCGAAGAAACCAATCAAAGGGAAAGTCTTACTGAATTGCTGTATCCTCAAATACTCAAATTAAATACTGCCCTTAGCTTTGTTCTCCACTGTGACTCCCCCACTGGGGGCTGCGCGCGCGCGCGCACACACACACACACACACACACACACACACAACCTGACTTGCATTGAAACTTATTTCCAAGAGTTTTTGTTCATTTAAAGACTTATTTATTTATTTGAGAGAGAGAGAGAAAGAGCATGGACGGGAAGGAGAGAGAGCACCTCAAGCAGACTCTCAACTGAGCTCAGAGCCCGAGGATCGGGCCGTGAGATCATGACCTGAGCCAAAACCAAGAGTCGGGTGCTTAACTGACTGAGCCACCCAGGCGGCCCATTTCCAAGAGTTTTTAAGGTCTCCTGCCTATTGGGAGGTGAGCAAAAAGCAGGTCCCAGTTACAGAAAATCGTGTGAAGGCAGGGAAATTAGCTACATCTGCATTCTGAAACTTTATCGCAACAGTTCCTCAGAATAAAATCCCTAGACTAGAAATCAGAATTGTAGGATCAGTTCTGCCACCGAGCGAGGTAACATGCCCATGCAGACAAGTCATCCCACATTCTGAGTCTCAGTTTCTTCGTCTTGTGCTGGCACAGTTAGAGAAATGCTCCCCTGCACTGAGGAGAAAAGGTACGAGAGGTAAAAGGAAAGAAAGCCTCTGGAGAAAGAATGAGCAGATACAGTAGGCTGCTGCCTTAATGGATAAGTAAAGGGAAATACGATAAAGTGGTAGTGAAGCTAGATTCTGGAAGCTGTTAAAAGCTGAGCTAAAATCAAGAAGCTAAAGCCAAGGGAACTCCTTTGAAACAAAGTTTCAATCTGTTAACCCCGCTGGTTAATTTCATCGGGATAAGTTCTTGAACAGAAGTAGCAGAGGATGGAAATAATTGGAATACTGGTTGTCGGGATGAATTGCGAGGCAGCAAGGTCAGGGAAATCAAATATTTTCCACAATGCAAATCTGCTAAGGGCCTCCACTTGCGTGATGGCAAAGAATAATTCAAACCCTTAAAGAGGACCAGCTTCCCTCAGACTCAAGTCATCCCTTAAAACTTGGTTGCTTCTGTGGATTTTCTTGGGAATGTGAGTTCTTGTGCAATTAAAGGTACCTACTGTGTGGATTCGACCCAAGCTAGTCTCTTGAGTGTCAAGATTTAGAATGATATATAGATGGTGTAGCTCTTTTTAAAAATACCACAAATGGGATAAATCCAGCTTTTGCTTAAACTAGAATTAGATCAGTCTAAGAAATAAGTTTTTTATGACATTTGCTTAAACCCCTAAAGGAACTGCCTTTGTTGATTTGCACATTTCTCTCCTGGCCTTAATGACCATTATACAAAAGGCGTGGTTTTAGGCACTTTAAATGCACCATCTCATTTAATCATCGCAAAATCTCTGAGGCAGGTACTATTATTACTCCTGCTTTACGGACGAGGATAGGCTGCAGAGAGAGACTCCGTAACTTGCCCACATTTTGTATCATAGATCAGTGACAGACTGGGAACCTGACGCTGGGATTGAATCGAGTCCTTACTTCTCCCTTGTAAACACACTGCCTCTGGTCTGAAAGGCTTCATCTGTAGGGCCACACCGGCTTTCCCTCCACACCTTTCCCACCTCAAAAACCACAAGTGCTAAAGATGGGTCACTTTGCTTCAGACCACAAACGTTACCCAGCGCAGAGGGTGAAGAGTTCTGTTACCCTTGTAGCACGATGCTCTTCGGAGAGGAAACTTATCATACCACAACTCAGATCAGTCTGTCTCCACTAAAAACCTGTTCCCGGTGGCATTTCAGGGATGGAGTGGTGCCAGCGGTTCACCCTAGTCAACAACAAATACTCCTCTCAGAAAATTGTTCTGTTGCTCTAAGTTTAAAACAATTGCTACAGAGAGGGTTGAGCATTTTAGCTTCAAATCATGATGTGTATTTCTTATTCTTTGGCAGGTATTTTATATTCTACATGGAAGTTAATTCAGAGAACTCCAATGATACAGTCCATTCGAGCTTGCCTTGGCTGTAATTGGTGTCTCTACTCTGGTGGTATTACATAGGGCTGTCTCTAAACAGTAGATTCTCAATAGACAATAGCAGCACCGTGGTTGTGAAATGAAGAAATAGAGCTGGAGTTAGTTCAATTATGTAGTTCATTCTGAAGCAATGGATTAAACCATGCCAATGCTCTCTATCACTAAGCCAACTTCTGATTTTTGCAGAAGATGAAAAACCTCGAAGTTTTTACAGTATATATAACAGAAATGTATAATAAACTTTTTGCTGAAGATATTTCAGTGGAAAGTTTTTGACCGCAGAGACATTTGCAAGCTTCTAAAGGAACAACAAAATAGACAGTATTGAAATTCCAGAAACTTTTTTGTAAAATGGAATTATTTAGGAATTTCTGATAAATGTATTCTTCTTATTACACCTTTTCTTATTTTAAATATTCACTGCTTCATAGGAAAACCATGTTTCAAATTTCAAAGGAATAAAAATGTTCTTCATTAAACTATGATCAAAGATGGTTTAACATATATGACTCTACTGAACATAAATATGCAAAGATCTATTTAACAATGTCATTGACAAATTTGCAGGCTTCAAAAGACACAAAAACTGTAATACAATTATTTATTACTATACCAAGTAAGTTTTTCTTTTTTCAAATAAACACGTTAACACAATTAATCTATAGTTTTTTCTCCTTTTGTACTACAATATTTACAGTATATATGTATACATATATATAGTATATAATATATATAATATAAAATTTCTTAAATTTTTAATGTTTTTTATCAGCATGATTATTTATACCAACTTCAATTTTTAAAAGGTCAACATCTACATTTCTTTTCTGGCTCTTATTATTTTTGTTTCATTTCATAATTGTTAAAAATACTTCTACAGAGGAAGTAGGAGAAGATTATTAAAAAATGACCCTCTCTTGGAATTAGATATGATAGGTATTACCCCACCTTGCCGAGCTCTAAATGTGGGAATGAAGTGTGTGTGTGTGTGTGTGTGTGTGTGTGTGTGTGGAATGGCAATATAAAATATATTTCTAACTTGGGAACACGGTCAAAAATGTTTGCAAGTCATTGACGTGGAGGGTCAACACTAGAGGGTAGGCTCAGGGAATGAGAAAATCTCTCTCCTGCTTTTCGAAGGCCCCAAGCCTTTACCTGCCTTAGCAAAGGAGACCTTGTACCTAGCTCCTCATGGTTTCAACCAGATTTCCAAGGCCCTGTCCTTTGACCTCTCCTTAAAACCTCTGAGGGTCGAAGGAGACTGATGGAGCAACATTCCTGGTCACACCCAAAACTGACAAAATTCTGCATTTGTTCTAAAGATATTAATGAGGAACTGTCCATTAAGCGATTTCCTGTTCCCTTATTAACTGTCCAACGCGAAGAGTTTCTTTATGAAATGCGAAGAAAGAAAATCCTCTTCTCTATAAACTGGTGTGTCCTCCCTTTGACCCTGAGTGCTGGAAAGCTCCGAGGCTTCTGCAGTGTTGGACCCTTGTTACTGTGATGTTGTTCGGCCTCCTCCGTTGCTTAGTCCTGGCTTTCTTTCATGTGTTTGCATTGTGTTTACTCCATTCTAATGACAGACGCCCAAACCTCTTTTGAAAAGAGAAAGAATGTATGTGAAAAATATAAATGTCACTCCATTGGTCAGGGAGGTTTTCTATGGTGGGTACTGGGTCTTTTCTCCATATGCCCCTAGTGCCTGCCTTGCCGACTTTGGTGAATAAGTCACAAGTCAGTTCAATATTACAGACATTTGAAATGCAGGAAAAAGCAAGCCAAAGAAGAAAGAAAGCTTAATTTTAATATAGACTTAAAATGTCTAATTACTTTTATATAATTCTTCTCTTCCTTTCTCTTTTCATTTCTTTTCTTTATTCACTCTCAAATCCATGCCACGTTGATGACTACTTACTCTGTTCATACCAGATGCAACCTGCAAAACCTATCCTTGCCTGGAAAAAAGGAGGAAAGTGTTGGAAAAGGAGAATCAAGACAGTGAAAGAATTAGAAGCTGACACATTGGAAAGTTGAATCATGAAAACTGACCAGGGGCCAAAGAAGAGGGATCAGTAGCATCCCTGTCCCTTTCCCTGACTGATTTTTGTCCACATCACAAATAACCTTCTAGTGTACTATATCATTTACTTATTTATTTTATTTTTTATTTGTCTCTTCCCCCTAAAATGCAAGCTCCATGAAAGCAAGGATTTTTTTCCCCTCTGCTATATCCCCCATACCCTGCACATAGGTACTCAATTAGCTCCAGAAACCACACTTAGCCAATATTCTATTCTACTTCTTGAAACAATCAATAGTTTCTGCCACCCCATCTTCCCCAGCCCCACCATAGCAAACCTGCTTGCTGGAGTTTATCAGGCATGAACTTCTGTCTAATATAGGAAAACGGGGAGAAGGATATGCTTTAGCTTTAAAAATCCTAAATTGAGTAGGACTTTCATGTATCTCCTAAACTCCAACAAACCCTTAAACACTTGCAAGGGAAGCTGTGGTGTTCCTAGGACCTATGTACTTAGTGACCATGAGACCAGCTCTTAGCCCGGGAACTGGGTCTCCCTGCAGCCCTGTCTGCATATCAGAAGCTACAAACACAAACACAGCTGTCAGGCTTAATAGGCTCTTTCTCCATTCCTCTTCATTCCACCCACAAACAAACTGCGGAGATCAAAAATATAACTCAAGTGTACCAGTATAAAAGCCACCCAATAAGTTAGGATTCCAGTCTCCTTTCCTTTGTGTTTCATCAAAAAGAACTGGGATGCAGAAATAAATAAATGTTTTGGCTCATTTTAGAAATCCTGATCACTGAGAAGGCAACAGGACAGAGGTCAAAGCCTATCAGATTTTAAGTCAGGGGATCTAGGTTCTAGTCATACTTCCGTTACCGCTATAACTCTGGGGAAATCAAATTTCTATCTGGGACTCAGGCTTCTGGTCTGCAAAATGTGGATGATAGCCTTAATAACCTCAGATGTTTGGTATGAGGCAAAATTAAACAGTGTGTTGTAGAAACAGGGAATCCTATTAATAAAAAATAATATCAGGTGTTACCCTCCTCTGAATTAAGTTTTTTATATATATAACATTTAAAAGAACACAAGTATGTAGAAAGGGGAGTAAAAAAATGACAGGTGAATATCCAAAAGTATGTTTGGGAGACATCAAAATAATTTTCTACTTTCTGAGTTGGCCAGGTAGGTTATTTAACAGCACTGCTAGATACTTAGTGTTTTCCCATTTTAGGGATAATAAAAATGAGGTTTAGAGATCATTAACTCATTCAACATACATTTATTGAGCACCTTCCGTTTAGACACTGAAAGTTACTTTCCCAAGGCAATGCTACAACCAGGCAGCAAAATCAGGATTCATACCCAGGTCTGTCTGAGTCTAAAACTCACTTTAACAAAAATGATACAAGTCTCTAGAAGCTGTAAGAAATACTAGAGCTCATTCATTCTCAACCCTCTACTCCATGAAGGATTAAATTCCATGGAAGAATCCCTGCATCATTAATGACTAAGAGAGCACTGGCAGGCTGCTGCTAGTGTTCCCAGATGACAGCGCCAGCATACTGCATGACAAAGCAGAATCCAGTCATTCAGTTCAACAACTATTTACTGGTCTCCAAGGATGAGCCAGGTAATATGCCAGGGGACTGTGGAGACGCAACCATGAATAAGTATGTCCCTTTCCTAGAGAAGCTCAAAAGCTAGGAGGGGGTGTGGACATGGGAAAGGACAAAGGCATTGAAGGACAGCTGGAGATCGTGCTTGAAAAACTTGTTTCTAAGCACAACAGACAGTCTCTGGCTTTAATATTGTCGTTTTTTCATGTGTGTGTGGAGGATGGGAAGACACTGAAGTTTTACGGAGTTGAAGCAGGTAAGTGTTATGAACCTCGTAGGTATGTTACGTGAGATCTGGGCAAAACTCAAGTTTTATTAAAAATAATCGATCTTTGGCTGTAGGCACTAACGTTTGGCACTTCACGATTCCCAAAGCACTCCCTCAAAAAGATTATCCCTTCCAAGTGAAAACGTTATGATTTACCAAAAACCCTTGATAACTTGCCTTTCAGGACATGAAGCTGCAGATCTTCACTTTTCTTCTCCATACAAAATTAACCCTCAGTAATCCATCCCCTCAAGTTCATCAGTATTGGGAGTTTTCTATTAAACTAGTTTCCATTACAGGTGGGGGTGCCAGGGAAAAATATATGCCCTCTTTTTTTTTTTTAATATTCTGAAATGTATATGACAGGCATCTCAGAAAAATGAGTCACATTTCCATATGAAGATTGAGGATTATCAGTAAACTTGATGAAAGCTAAATTCTCTTTCCCAGACATAATTGCCATATAGGAGCATTTCTCTTCCCCCGTTCTCAATCTTCATCATTATGCACGCAGCAGTGAGCACACTGCAGAGCAAGGAGCCATAGTTAATCTCTGAAGTTTAAAGGTGGTTAAAATGCACATAACTGTACCTATTAAAAATCTAAGCTTCTTCTGTCTCCCAAATACATAGGGAAACTAGGTTTGAAATTAAAGATAAAAAAGGAAAGTGCAGAAAATTGTTCTGTTTCTCTCTGTGTCATATATTCATCAGGATAGAGCTGCACGACAAATTCAATGAAATAAAATTAGTTTTTATAGCTCAATGGGAGTTCTAGAAGAGCACCGGAACACAGTATTTGCAACGAACATTTGGAATGACTTAGTCTCTCAGCCCCAAAGCACTGATGCAGGTTGTATGAATAGTAATGAGGAGTAACCACACCAACAGGCAAATGGTTCTGTAATGTTCATTTCCTGCCACCCCTCCTTTTTTCCCCAAAATGAACAATTCCAGCAAATGTCTCCTGTTTTGTGCCCTACAGTTGGAATCATACTTGCTAGCCTAATTTCATAGGGAAGGCTTAGGAATTGGGAGTAGCCTCAGAAGCCGCTGATTTTTCAATGGATACTTCCATTCCCTGGGCTGGAGTGACCTGATGCACGCCTAGCAAGAAAAGCTGGTGAAGATTTCATCTCAAAGTAAATGTCAGCCACAAGTGGGTGTCGAGGATGGGTACGTGAACAGCAGGAGCTGGTTCAGGAAGGAGAAGGGAATGAGCACTCATGGAATGTCCACACAGGGTCTGGTGCTTTGCTGCATTATCTCATTCAGTTTTTACAATTCTTTGAGGTGTACATTACTACACTCTTGATATATTAATTTGTTCAACAATACTTTTCAAGCATCTATTACATACCATGGATTGTTTACAAGTAAATGAGACTATAAAGTCCTTTCACTTATGGAGCTTCATTGGATGATATACATTTGAAGAGCTTTACGTCTATAGAGCATTCATGCATAAATATTAATAACAGGCTACCAATCAGATATTAGACATCCCTGACACATGTTCAATATTTTTGAAGTGCTGTGTCAACTGTAAAGCGTATATAAGAGCTTCACCTATGGATATTATATATGTATGTGTATATATGTGTATTAGAATATTCCTGATCTGAAAAATGGGGATAAGAATACCTACTCCCAGAGCTGCTTTAAGGGCTATAGGAGATAGCATATATACATTTTTGGGCTCAACAAATGTTATTTGCCCCTCTATTTCATTTCCTGTCCCTCCAACTTATTCAAACATAATTTACCACTAATTGAAATGCAATTTAAGGAACACTTATATTGGATTTCCATGAGGGGAGAATGATTAATTTCTAAAGTAATGAAAAGGTGTCTTTTATTTTTAAAATTTTTTTATTTAAATTCAATTAATTAACATATAATGTATTATTGGTTTCAGAGGTAGAGATCAGTGATTCATCAGTCTTATATAACACCCTGTGCTCCTTACATCACATGCCCTCCTTAATGTCCATCACACAGTTACCCCATCCCTCCACCCTTCTCCCCTCCAGTGACCCTCAGTTTGTTTCCTATGATTAAGAGTCTCCTATGGCTTGTCTCCCTCTCTGGTTTCATCTTGTTTTAATTTTTCCTCTTTTCCCCTACGATCCTCTGTTTTGTTTCTTAAATTCCATATATCAGTGAGATCATATGATAATTGTGAAAAGGTGTCTTTTAAATGGAACTTACCTATGAGACAATCCCATTGCCTGACATCTATGGGTAGCGTTAGAGAGTTTTGTTGAATCGAAACAACAACAACAACAAAGAAATAAAAAAACCCACACAAAACCCTCACATTTTTTGTGCATCTATACCATTCTATAACTTGTAACAAATATATATATATATGTAAAATTACAGCCCAGCTTAATTGCAGCAAACTTTTAAGAAAGTCTTCTCCACATTCTTCTTCTAGTATATCTAAAACTTAGAGTTTTGAGAAAGATATGAGAAGGAAAACAGCAATACTTGATAAAAACATCAAGAAGAGTCATTGATGCCACCATGAAGAAATATTTAGTAATAAACCTATGCTGGACTTGCTAATGTACATTTTTTTCATTTCTCTCCCTCATTCTCTCTCTCATTTCTGTCAAATTTCCCAAATACAAAATTTGGAACAATATATTGTCAAAAGTCTCCAGCAGATGGTGATAAAGGCATTACCAGATTGAATTTAGGATTTTTCCCACCAGTTAAAAAGATGTCGGTAGCACACTTTTTTCTTCTTCCTGAAAAACTCAAAGAAAATTCCAAAACAAGAGGCAGCCTCAAAATAATCCTCTTACTAGAAGTCAACAAACCCAAAAGATCCTATTATCCAAACAACTACTTTCAAAATTTCCCTCAAAGTCCAAAGACATGCCTGGAGTGTTTTAATCTTCATTTCAAGAGCCAACACGGAACGCTGTTTTGTCTTACGACAAATATCCATAATATAGGTGGTCTAAATAATATTTTGTTCCAAAAAAAAAGTCTTTATCCTAATTTCCAAAATCTTGTATTTTTTTAATTTTTTTCAAAATCTTTTAAATACTCGGCTTCAAAGATGAACCATAATTAAGCATAATTATATTTTGTGATGATGTCCTCCAGGAGAGTCTAGAAAACAGTTTTGACATAGTCACATGACTATATATAAATGACTGCTCCTCTCTCTGCCTGTTCTTCAACTGTACAGTGAGAGGATTATTACACCAGTTGTTCTCAACAGGAGGCAATCCTGACCCCTACCCCCACCCCCCTTCACCCTATCTCTGGAGATATTTTTGGTTTAACAACTGGGGGGTGCTACTGACATCTAGTGGGTAGAGGCCAGGGGTGCTACTAAAGGTCCTCCAGTGCACGGAACAGCCCCCACAACAATGAATTAGCTAGCACAAATCGTCAACAGTGCCTACTGAGAAACTCTGTGTTAGAGGATTTGTGAAGATGCTTTCAACTTTGAATTTTACAACATTAGTGGGTATATTTTATGAGATGGGATTATCAGCAGCCAGCTAATTAAGCAACATGTATTACGTGTCCACAGTAGACATATAGCACCTGGGCTGGAAAAGATTTTAAGATGTATTTCCAAATGAATTGAAAAGTCAACCATTGTGTGTTGCACCCAGAAGAAACTGGCTGGAGTACTGCCGATGAACTGCATGGTCTATTAACAACTTTTTACTTCAAGCCAAATCCTGACTGAAGCCTGCATACTTGGCTCAAACTAAAGCAAGACAGTTGTAAAGAGAATTGTGAAGGCAGTTGTGAAGAGAAAGTTCTCTCCCTTGTAGCAGAGAAGTTTACACATTTTCAAAAAATTTATTCTTCAGAGAATTTGATGGGGAATGGATCAGCAGAGATGGCAATGGCAGTAGTAGCAGAGGCTTAGAATATGCTCAATTCTTCCATTACAATAGAGCAACTAGAGAGCCAAATTAAGAACTTAGGGACTATGTCTACAGCAAAATAAGGTCATATGAATCCAAAATACAAGCAAGTGGGGACAGACCACCAACAGCCACAAAACCTGCATGCCACCATTACTGTGAGAAGCAGAAGACAACAACAGACGTCTGTGGACTGAGAACAGGAGAACCTCAAAATAGCCAACTGGTATTATTGGAAATCGCAGAAGGCCAAGTTGAGAGTAGTGACTGACACCAACATGGTTTCGCTCAATCTAACAGTGCATGTTTAAAAGCAGCTTAAGGAACAACCCAAAAGGGCTGGAGCAATTCAACCACTGTGCACACATGAAACTGGCCAGCCAGGGATCCCTTCCAGGACAGGGTCTCATAATGAGGAGAAACTGCTGAGAGTGAAATCAAAATAAAGGAGGATGAGGACGATAGAGACAAAGAAAGGAAATGGTCCAGATAAAAGTGGATCCAGGGAAAATTGTCAAGAAATCTTAGAAATCAATCTAGGAATACATTTAAAACCATGCTTTTTAGGACTACATGAAAATAAGCAAACAATAAAAAAAAGAGATGAGAGAGTTCTGTGAATTTAGGAAAGCTGTCTGAACCAAATCTCCTCCTAATATTTCCACACATTAGATTCATATCAAGATGAGTAGCAGAAAAGTGTTGAGGTCTATATCTTAGATAGTTACTATAAAAGAAAAAATAATGAGGAGAAGAATAACATCTCTATAGTTCAGGGCTGTCCAATAAAACTTTCTCCAATGATAGAATTGTTCTATATCTGTGCTGTCCTATACAGAAACTATTAAACACATGTGGCTATTGACTAGTGAGCTCCAGGGAACAAATGTTTAATTTCATCACATTTTAGTGAACTTGACTCTAAATAGCTACATGAAGCTAATAGATACTATATCAGACAGCACAGCTACAGACAATGAAATCCACCAAAGACTCACTCAAAAACAGACCAAAACTGAAGTAAAATATTTCAAAATATGCTAAAGGCACTAAGAACATCATACAATATGAAACATAAATCCTATTTAGAATAACTCAGAATTGATATAATAATATTTAAGAAGTAATTAAAAATGAAGAAAAATTATTTTAGAAAGTAAGACTAAATTAAAAGAAAGCAAGAATAAATAACCACCATAAAGGATACATTAAGAGAATGAGAAGATTAAAAAAGGAAAAAAATTAAAAATCAAAAACAAATGAAAAATAGATGAAAGTGATTTGGGAAAGAAAACAAATATTGAAGACCGACAAAGAGGATCCAATATACAGATAATAGGAATACTTGAGGAAGAAAAACCAGTGTTAATAAGTACTAAAACAAATTCTACAGAGTATAATTCAAGAACAAAGTACTGAAATAAAAGAGACTTGAAACCACATGTTGAAAATGCACACCATATACCTGAAAATATAGACCCAGAATGACCAAAAACAAGAAAATAAATTTTGGGGGGCACCTGGTTAGCTCAGTCATTAATCGTCTGCCTTCGGCTCAGGGCGTGATCCTGGAGTTCTGGGATCGAGCCCCACATCAGGCTCCTCTGCTGGGAGCCTGCTTCTTCCTCTCCCACTCCCCCTGCTTGTGTTCCCTCTCTCACTGGCTGTCTCTCTCTCTGTCAAATAAATAAATAAAATCTTTAAAATAAATAAATAAATAAATAAATAGTAAATTTTTCTAATAAAAACAAAAAACAAAACACAGGAATTTAAAGAAAAAAAATTCTTTTGGAATCTAAACTAAAAGAGCACATAACTTATGTAATAGATTGGACTATTAGATTGTCATCAAATTTTTCAACAACCCTGTATGCCAAAAGTCAACTTAGTAACTAATTTAAAATACTTTAGGAAAGAAAAATAGGAGGCAAAGATTCTATGTTCAGGAAAACTGAGCTTCAAGTAGAAAGGAGAGACAGCAAGCAATAATTCAATTCCTGTTGGCCTTATGAGTGCTTCTCGAAGAATCTACTAGGGTCAAGCTTCAAATAAGCCAGATGACTAACAATTGGTGGCAAGTAAGAAATACATAACTACTTATAAAATTGAGAGTTAGTGAAGATTAAGAGGGGAAGACTGTAGTATGTAATGGCTATGTGATCTGACAATGTAGATTCAGTACACCATTAAAATGTAGGGAATATGAAACTAAGCACATGCAAATAATAATTATTATATTTAATTATTAACTAATACAAATAATTAACTAATAATTTTTAGTTTTTTAGAATTGGCAGTAGTTTTAGTATTGTTGTTCTGGTACTAGTGTATGTATGAAGAGGGATAACAAATAATGATGGGAATTTTCTAAATCTATTAAGCCCAGTGTCCTTGAGAACTAAGATTCTTGATGTGGAATTAGGAGGATAAAGATATAATATAGATTGCATTGCAGTTAAGTAAAACCACTTGAATCCTAAATATAAATTGGAAATATTGGTATAAATTTATAAGCATTTTGTGGTTATATATGAGAAAATTATTTCAGTTTTATTTTATATCTTTGTATTTATATAATAAAACATATGCATATTATATTTTATTCATATGATAAATTATTTACATAATGTAATATATTATACACACATATGCCTATATAATCTATATCACATATACGTGTGATGTATATCCTAGATATTTCTAATAAAAGACCTGCAAAAATAACCACTCAAGTAGAAATAAGAATCTCTAGCAAGATAGACTATTGTCTTGAAAAATCATCTCCATCTTAAGAAACCAGAGCTTTTTAAAGATATGGCTGATTCAGGTCAGGATTAGGAAATGTACAAGATGACCTTGGAACATCTTGACGTATCAAATGGATAGTGAGAAATCTAAGACTACCAGGATCATGTCAAAAAGACCCAGAAATTAATTTATGAGGACTCCATTGGCCAAAGATGAAACTATTCAAACTCCAATAAGGGTAAGTGTTGCAGTATACCGAAGTCCATCAAATATATTGAAATTATCTTTGAAACCCATGAGTTCAAAAGACCCAATTTGTTTTGAATATTGGGTAAATAAAAAGACAGCATTATCACCAGATAACCAAATGATATATAAGGGGAATTCTTCCCTTTTTAAACTTTCTATCAGCTTTTCCAGCTAATAAATAAAAACCAAATCATAGGATTAGATACAATGATGGAATCAGAACAATACCATTTCACAGCCCCAGTGAATAAATACATCTAAGCACAGAGCATCGATAGCTGCTAACATTACAGAGGAACAAAAACGAGATTTGCTCTAACTCCTGGTGAAATAACACAATGCCAAAAGAATGGAACCTACGTTCTATAAATGTAGAATCGATGGATGGATATATAAACCAACAAGACCACATAATAAGGATTCTAAAATTCACGAAGGAACTCTTAAAGTCTAAAGGAATTTAAGCTTTAAAATTGTGCAATTATCTTTTAACATTAGTGAATTAGCAGGGCCTTTGGTGACGTGCGTCTCTCCCAGTACTTACAAGATTTTTTTTTTTTTTTTTTTTGAGAGAGAGACAGAGGCAGAGAGAGCAGGGGCAAGGGAGAGGGGCAGAGGGAGAGGGAGAAGCCGTCTCCCCCCTTAACAGGGATCCCAACGTGGGGCTCGATCCCAGGACCCTGGGATCATGACCTGAGTCAAAGGCAGATGTTTAACTGACTGAGCCACTCAGGCATCCCCCAGTACTTATAAATTAGTATGGAGAAAACATCGCAGTGCTCGTGGCTCCTCTGAGGAACTGGGATGCTTCCTCCTTAGGGACAGAGCAACTGATGGTGTTTCCCTTTCGGTCCTTATCATTGCACAGTGATAGCTTTATTCTTTTTCTGTGTGTGTAGCCACTGCTACATGGGCATCAAGACCCACTGAGGATAGAGAATGAACGACCAGAAAGGAGGCAAAAGATGAAAACCAAGCCTGGACTGAACTCATAGATACAGTGTTAATCTTCATACTGTGAAGAAATGAAGTTTAGGTGGAAAATGCAGAGAGTGGGAGGCTGGAGCTCGTTTATATTTACAAGCATTGCCTGTACCAGTCACCTGGTCTTAGCTTCTTCCCACCTACTTATCCAAATGCAGTGATGCATAAATATCCTTCCATGAAAAATACTGCCGGTTTTACGTAACTAGCTTCATTCAAGGGACCCGTAATTAGTGCCCGTCAGAGCCCACTATATTTAGAAGGAATCATACTATTTAGACAAGAAAAACATAACATTTTGATTTGGATAAAGACCAGATTTCCTTCAATAAGAAATAATACTATTCCCTCTGCTACATAGAAACCACAATTTAAAATTCTTCTGCTGCTGAATTATAGTATATAACATGAACCTTATGATTTATATAGCATTTCAATTGTTTCCTTATTTTTCTGGCCTTTTCTTGATACTCGTTTAAAAATCTCTTTGCATTGGCCTCCTGAGCCTGTTAGAGTAATATTATGAAGCAAATGACCAGACATAATGACTTTCCAAGGTCCTTGTGCTTCCTTATTAACATTCAGTTAGCATAAGTCCTGACTTTATTATTGACTACATTGAATACACAAGACACTGACCTCTGCCATCTGTGACTAAATCTCTTCCTGCAGATCTATCAGAATGGTTTCATATATGGAGGAAGCAAGAGAAAACAAAGCAGCAGCCACTTATCTTTTCTGTCCCTAGAAACTTCAACACACTCACATCTGCAATCCAAAAAAGAAAAGAAAGCCCCCTTTGCATTAATTACTGTAAAATCTGGAGTGAGGGTTGGAGCATAACCAAGAAGAAAAATTCAAGATGGCAATTCCCGACTTATCTTTTACAACTCAGGCAAGACCACTGGATAAACGGAATCAGATATATCCACCCACTACAAAGCAAAATGACTGGCATATATAATTTATTACTGAGCCTTAACATCAACTGATAGGGATGCTTTGATTGGATAATGATGACTTTATCCTGCGTGAATTTTGGAAAACCTGCCAACTGTCTCACATTCCAATTTATTCCCACATACACTCATACTCACAGAAAGCCTGATGACATTTTCTAAGTAGAAGATGGAAAATTTTGTTCCCTGGTCTTGAAGATTTTGGTGAGTCCCAGGAACAGAAGCCAGGGGAAAACTGTGATAGAACGTTCTAAGCTTTGTTCTGAAGAACTGGGCTTGAGTCTTGATTCTGCTACAAACTTTGTGATAGAAAGTGACTCCAACTCCCTGAATCTCCATTTCTTTATTTGACAAGTAAGAAGATTGTTGATGATCTCATGCCAACACGAGGCATTTGTGTTGAAATTTATCACCATTCCTTTCTTTCCTTGCCTCTACTAAATTGGATTATGCCTTTCTGGCATTACAGAAGAGTTTGGTCCCATATATCTCTGCTACCAGAGGTGAAATGATTTGGTCACATGTTAATTTTCAGAGACGGTGAAAAAGAAAATTGTGCCAATATAGGCTATTTAAAAAGTGAAAGCTTCCTCTTAGCATATCTGAGTTTTTAATGGGGAGGCAGACAGAAGGAAGGGCCAAGGCAGAAGTGAATAGGAAACCAGGATGTGAGCAATTGGTATACAGTAGGCCCCCTTACCTGCGGGAGATACATTCCAAGACTCTCAGTGGATACCTGAAACCACAGATAAGCACTAAACCCGACATATACTATGTTTTTTCCTATATATACCTATGATAATGTTTAATTGATAAATTAGTCATAGAAAGAGATTAACAACAATAACTAATAATGAAATAGAACAATTGTAATAGTAGACTAACAAAAGTTATGTGAATGTGGTCTCTCTTTCTCAAAACATCTTACTGTACTCTCCATTCTTCTTGTGATGACGTGAGATGATAAAATGCCTATGTGATGAGATGAAGTGAGGTGAATGACGAAGGCACTGTGACACAGCATTAGGCTACTTTGGCCTTCTGACAATTCCTGGAAGAGGGATCATCTGCTTCCAGACCTTGGTTGACCGTGGGTAACAAACTGCAGAAAGTGAAACCACAGACAAGGAGGGGACGACTGATTACTAACATCATGCATCCGTAATTCTGAGTCTTCAGGAAAACTAAAGATTCCTGGCTTCTCTGAAGCACCACTTTCTCCCCATGCCTTTGCTAATCTGTTTGACAAGAGAACAAACATAATTCAGATGTGTTATATTAGGGTGCTTTGGGGTTTTCAAAATTTCCTCAATATGTCATCTCATTTAGCCATTAACACAGACTTTGACTTCAGTTAGGGATGGAGGGATGGAGGGATGGATTATTATCACCATTTACAGGTAAGAAATATAAGTTGGTAGAAGGTTAAAGATTCTTAAAAAGCTTATGTAATTAAGAAAAGACTGAACCGGATCTCAGAGCAGGTATTCAGAATCTAAGTTCCTAATGTCTTTTTATGCCACTGATTACCCCAACCTCAGTGCACAATAGAAACTAGTTTAGGAAAAAAATCTTATCTCCTTCCTAAATTCATGTCAAAGAAACCAAACGGTGAGAAAGAGAGGTTAATGACTTCAGAAGTAAGTTTTGGGTACATACTACAATAAATACCAAAAAAGAATCAGTGAAGCCAAGTAAGATGCAAATTAGGAGAAAAAATAAGAAATCTGCATTTGCTACATGCAAGAGGGAACTTTAAAAAGATCATAAATTATGTCAATGTTCTATATGGAAGATGGCCATCAAATATACTCCATTTCATTAAAACTTAGAAAAGCAAGAGGAACTGACATCAGATATAAACATAACTATAACAACATTTCTTTTTTTTAATTTTTTTATTTAAAATTCAATTTAATTAGCATATAGTGTATTATTAGTTTCAGAGGTAGAGTTTAGTGATTCATCAGCTGCATAAAACACCCAGTGCTCATTACCCAAAGTTTCTTATTATAAAATTAATGCATGCTTACTCTTTAAAAGTTAAAAACACACAAATAAACAAAAAACAAAATTACAAGCTTTATTATCTCTTTACACAAAGATAACCACTATTATGTCAGTATATGTTCTCTCTGGCTTTGTTTGCTATGCATAACTTTTTTTCTGTCCTCTACATATAATTTTATGTTTTCTTTTTTCATAGCAATTTCATGCGAACATTTTAAAATTATATTTTGAATATTCTACAACAATATGTAAAAGGCTCATAGTATCCCTTACATGAATATGCTAAAATTTAGTTAGCCAATTCCATAAATATACTGTCTCCAATTTTTGGTATTAATAAATAATGCTTGAATGACACCCTTGCAAATATATTTTTACACTTGAGAACTGGGGGTGGGAGTGCACCATGGAGGGAATTCCTAAAAACAGAACTGATTAGTGTAAGTATGCATTTATAAGATTTTTTTTATCTATTACCCATTACCTCCCAGAAAGCTTATACCAAGTTACTCCCACTAGCAACACATGAGCATACCACTCACTCACCAGCACCTCTCCTTCTGCCCCTCCCCCTCCGCCCCCCCTCTCTAAAATAAATAAATAAATCTTAAAAAAAAAAATACAGAGATCCCGGGGTGTCTGGCTAGCTCAGTCGGTTAAGTGTCCAACTCTTGATCTCAGCTTAGGTCTTGATCTCAGGGTCATGAGTTCAAGTCTCACATTGGGCTCCATGCTGGGTGTGGATAGTTGTGAAACAAGTTAAGAAAAAATACTGCATTCCAATATGAGTTTTCATAATACCAATTGCCAGATAATAAATGAATTTCTGAGATTTTTCTGAAAAGTTCAAACTAGCTTTCATAAAGGAGAAAATGTCTGGACTGAGATTTGAAACTTAGTAAGATGACTAGAAGGAAAAGAAATTCATGAAGAGGAGAGAGAAAATGTAAAAGCACTGGACGAGAGTGAGTGAGCATGCTCCAGAGACACTCAGTGAACCACTGTGACTATGAGAGAATTTCTACATATACACAGGATGCTGAGCGTTGGAACCTACACTCAGTGTAGGTTTGCGTCCTGGTTCTACCACGAGTTTGCTGTTTTATGTTGGAAATCTATTTAACTTATCTAAGCGGCTATTTGCTCACTTGGAAAATAGGTATAATAGTACTTACCTTGAAGGGCTGCTGAGATTTAAGGAAACTGCCAGTCATCCATACAAGATCATGCCTCTCATATAATAAATTCTCTACAAATTACCCACCCACCCCCCTGAAGGACATACATTTGAAAAGATAGGTTGACACAATATTTTAGCGAGCACTGTATGCAAGGCTAAGTATTTAGAAAAATCATTTAAGATTTGTTGCACTTACTAGTAGTGATATGATAAAACGGTACTTTATGAAAATAAATTTGACATTTGGGGCATGATTGATTCAAGAGTAGAGAGAAATGGAGGTGAGAATGGCCGAAAGTCTAGAGGTATACCTTGTTTTACTGTACTTCACTTTACCATACTTCACAGTTACTGTGTTTTAGTTGTTGTAGTTGTTTTACAAATTGAGTATTTAGGGCAATTCTGTGTCGGGTAAGTCTATCGGTGCCATTTTCCCAACATTTGCTCACTTCATGTCACTGTGTCACATTTGGTAATTCTCACATTTCAAACCTTATTATTTTATTTGCTATGGTGATCTGTGATCAGTGACTATGACTTGTTGAAAGCTCAAGTAATGGTTACCATTTTTTAGTAATAAAGTATTTTTCAACTAAGGCACGTATATTGGTTTTTAAAGCATAATGCTATTGCACACTTAACAGACTAAAATATAGTGTAAACATAACTTTCTATGCACTGGGAAACCAAAAAATTCATTTGACTTGCTTTATTGTGATATTTGCTTTATTGTGACAGTCTGGAACTGAGCACACATTATCTCTGAGATAGGCCTGTATTCAAATATTCCAGGCCTGACAGGTGGTAATGTCTAGTCTTGATGCCAGCATGAGGACTAGAAAGAAATGTACACATAAAAAGAAACATTTTGAAGGATTTGCCTGGCTATGAAAGAGAGAGAGGAGGGGGAAAATAATTAATTGTGGGGGACAATACTTAGGATGTCAGGAGTAAGAGTTAGTTAGGAGAGGTGACTACTGTTTCATTTGAAACAAATTGAGTTTGAAGTGACAATGAATGTTGTATCAGTCATGTTTCAGCCAAAGAACACTTGAGTTAATTCAAGCAGAAAAAAAATTAAACCAGGGAATTAAATGCTTACAAGTAATTGGAAGCACTAGAGGAGCGGGTTCCTGGGTGATCCTCCAGAAATAAGTGCCAGAGAAATACTGTTGAGCTGGTCAGCCAGGGGAGATGTTACCTTTGCCACTATCAAGATGATGAGGGTTAGGAGACTGCCGCAGGAATTCCTGATGGCAAGAACCCACTGCCATAACTGTGAGCCAGAATCGTGAAGCTAGTGCTGTCACTACAACTGCTCTCCATAGCCCCAGCGAGGGACTGGACCCTGATCCAGTGCTGCAGAAAAGCCTAGCATGTCCATGACCTTCCTTGGGTGTAGCACAAGCCAAAGCAGCCAGATCATGGCCTTGGGTCATTTCTGCCTTCCCAATCTAACAAGAATGCATCTAGTAGGTAAAGCCTACTTTGAACCCAGAAGCCTGGCTACCAGGGAGTCTGGGAAATGCCATGTTGCATTTGCTTTGAATTTCGTTTGTTTGCTTACCAGACCCTGCACTTTAGGAAGGCCCAATAGAATGTGGTGGAAATGGGGACAGTGCCACACTCATACATCCACCACAAATGCTGCTGCAGGAATGTCCAGTAGGTAATTGGATAAGCATGGCCAAAGCTCACAAGAGAGAGGAGAGCTAGATATAAAGGTTTTAGAGTGATTAGGAGAGAGATTATATTTGACTTCATTAATTTTCTGCTTAAATAACTTTTCAAAGCAACATCAAAGCCAAAAAGACTTTAATTGAAGTTTGCAGCTACCTGCATACCAATTACTGGGCTTGTGATACAATGAGTGCCTCTAGGGGTCCATCAGGGCAGAACTAACAGGGCAAGGGCTAGGGGCACCTAACTTGTCCCCAGACAACTGACAGGCTGTGTGATTTCATAAGCACTGGAGTGGTCCTGAAGATTAACTCCCCAACTTCCCTTCCACCTCCATGTGATTAATCTAAGCCAATTAAGCTGGTATTGTTCTCCTTGCAATGATTGGTTTAAGAAAGAACATGTGAGCTAATTCTGGCCAGTGAGACATGAATGGTGGTTTGCTTGGCAGTGTCAGGGAAAAGTTTTCTCAGGAAGAAAGAGAGAAAGACAGTTTCTTCTGCTGCTTCTGGACATTGTCTTCTTTGGATGTGCCCCCCCCCCCAACAGACGTTGTGGTCTTGCTTGAGGCTAAAACCAACAAATGGCTGAGGAAGCAGCCAAGAGGAGAAGAAACAAACAGAAGAAAATCTAGCGCGCTAAAGAACTACTGGAACTGGAACTCCATTCTCCTTACACTCCTGGTTACGTTGGGCAATTTGAGTCAGTTCTCTGTTACTTGCAACCAAAGACATCATCACTGATTCCAGCACCAAGCCTCCCATGGCACTGTCCATTTCTTTTCAACGAAGAACAACCTTTATTCTTTTCTATCCTGAAATTTCCTCTACAAATAATAATCCATTTTAATGGTAGAAATAAATTATATATGTGGAGCAACATTTGAAGACTGTGTATTCTTCAAGATTATTTCATTTAATTCGTTCAATTTGATTGAATCAAAAGACTCACGTTTATTCTTCAAGATGTAACTGGATACCAATTTGAGCATAAGCTGGGTTCATTGTGGGGGCTCTGACATGTGTGGGAATATGTGGTGAACTGTTGGTGTGGGTGCCCTCAGGCCTTCATTTGAATGAACTTATTTTTAAGCAGAACTTGAGGAAGGAGTTTGTTTCAGGGGAGGGGAAAGGGCATGCTTATCTCCTGACCCGGTGCCATGAATCACTAATGTCCTCTATGGAAAGAGTCTGAAGGAAGAAAATAAAGGAGGTGTTTCTGTTACAGGCTCTGAGGTAGGCCGCCAGCAGCCCTGACTGGTCCCTCCGTGAGGAAGTGTGACTAACAGTAGGTGAGAGAGACAATCTCCCTACTTCACCAGAGTTAAGCTCAGAGCTTTAGCACATTGAGGACTTTGGGGACTAGCGTCATCTACAATCCCTTGGTGCTCTTTGGGGACACTGACTAATCATGGCATTTGGGGAGCACTCTGAGCCACAACACTATTAAGCTCATGCAAATCACCGGGTGTAATGGCTGCAGTACAAACTCTCAAGTAGCTTTGAGGTCGAAGTCTTGGGAAGAGAGGCCAGAGCAAGAGAGGAAGAACTCAGCAGATGTTGTGCAGGTATCAGAGTGCACCAGCACGCACGTGGAAACATGTGAGACTGACCTGTGCTTCAAGTCATAAGGGAGGAGACGTTGTAAGAGACTGGCTCCAGTACCATCAGGAGGGCTCCAAGAACACGTCACTAGCGGTTATTACTTTCATGTGACATCATTAGGAGAAACTCAGTCTGCACTTTGTAGTCTAGGTTTTGTCTTTAAGTGAAATCTTTTCATCAAGAAGGTAAGCCACCAGAACACTAGAACATGTTCTGACCCCAAACAGAACTGAGATTCTTGCCTTCATGTGTGTGAAGACATACGATAAACGTCCAGAAGCCCACCACTGCTTAATCGTACGGATCTGTTGAGAACAGAATCAGTGTGTCTTCCATAAGAAGGTTCATATAAGAAATTTGCTTCAGACCTAATTATTAGGAAAAGCTTTATCTTTCCTGAAGTATGTGTTTTCTTCCTCAAAGACAATGAGGACATTTTATCTAATCATGTTTCTCTCCTTCCTTTTGCCCAGCCTCATACTAACTTCTCCCTTGTTGTTATCATCCTATTTGCTCTATAGTTTCTCTTATTCTACTTCCTCCCCCCCAATTTTGTTGTGTAGTGAACAACTGCATATCTTTTAAGGACCGCAGTGTGGGGATGAGGGTGAGGGATGAGAAACATCGAAGGGTTAGAAAAAGGGAGGAAAGTTGGCTGAGTAAGGAGAGGAAAAAAAGATGAGAAATGAAAAAAGAGGAAAAAAGAGTAGAAGGAAAGCAGGAAGGAAGAGAGAGAGAGAGGTAGCAAGTAAGTCAAAGATGAAGAAAGGGACAGGAGAGAAGCAAGGGGATGAAGTGAGAGAGCCTTACTTCAGGAGAGCATGACACAGTTCGTCTGGCACCTATCTGCACAGATGTCCCCTCACTCGATCCTGACCATTTAGAAGATGATGAAATGCAATCATCAAGGAGATCAGATCAAGAAATTTTCCAAAATCAAAGAGTAGGAATAGCTGTTAGAGGACACAAACTTCCCACCTTCTAACTTCTAATTGACTTGTCTTCCCCCTTGTCCCGTATCAGGTGATAAGGAAGCGCACACAAGGACATTGTCTCCACAAAGCCCCTCATACATGATAATTGGTATAAATGGAACAGAGGAAGTCCTATGTCCTTTCCAATTAGCACGGTAGAATAGTAGCCTAAATCTAGGTATCAGAGGAGAAAGTTGGTGGACTCAGTGCTCAGAGAATCAGGCACTGTCAAGGTCACAAGGTCCAGGAGATAAACCAGCAGGTCTAGAAAACCTTGGAAGGAGAACCCTAAGGGCCTGACAGGGGGCAACAGGCTAAAGGGAGTACCCAGATTATTTATTTCGTACAACACATTTGTGACCTAGCTCAGCTAAAGTTAAAAGGCTTTTTAGTAACAGAGGTAAGGAAGACTTAACTCTGAAATCAGCTGAGTTTCCTGGTCAAACTGAAAAATACCAATCCCAATTTAATGCTTCTCTTTAAACCTTTAGGAATTTATTGTACAAAGCAACATAGGTACAGAAAAGGAGATCCTTTTTCCTTTAGAAAATTCCACAAGCCATATAGACACTATTTATTATGTTGCATAGCATTGTGTCCGTTATCATGGTGAAACAAAGGAAAGTCAGTCTTTGCTCTCTCAGAGTTTAAAATCTAGCTGACTTATGAAGGTCAAAACAGAGGATAAATGAACTCTCTCAAGTTATTCACACACCGGAGGCTATCTTTAGAAAGTCAAGGCACGGTAGTGGCTCACTTATTAATTGGACCTGTAATCCCCGGCCCACTATCCTCGGCTTCAAATACTGTGGATGTCTTAACAAAACACTCTTACCTACTCACTATAGGTGGTGAACACATGAAAATATTAATCCCAATTGTATGTATGAGGGCAAATGATGAGCAAAATAGCTTCTGAACAACTCACTGTAGTACTTTCCAAAGTACTAAGCTCTGCATCTTTAAAATTAAATGGGGGTAGAAGAAGATGAAACATAGCAACTTAGGCAAGGGGAATCGTTCGGATAACTCGTAGACTCATCTTGCAACCTAAAATAACAGACACAGACAGGTCACCAGACCGATGGCAGGTAAGCACTTCAGCAAAAATGGAAAATGCAGTCCATATTGCTGATACTGCTCTTTGCTGATTGATGGTGCCCTCGGCCATTAGCTTCATCGTTGTTATCTCTGGCGTAAGTGAGCCTGAAAACCACCTCAGGCACTCCTGGGAGGCATGAAGCTACTAAGCAAATGTCAACAATAAAATTCAAGGTTTATCTGGGTTTTATCTTATCTCTACCAAAGTTACATGAATACAGTAGTCTATACTAATGGTCATGGGTGAGGAAGTAAAATTTTGAGCCACATTACAAAACCACAGGCAAGGAAATTAGTAGACAAGAGAAATGTTTTCTGTCTGAATGAGAGTTACAGTTGCCGGCAGTGCAAATAGATACAGAATGCTAATAAATCCCAGGTGATGACCAACTGACAAAAACTGGTAGAAGTCCAGATGAATAGAAATCTTGAAGATTGTAAAAAAAATTAAAAACAAAAAGAAAAGAAGGGAAATGACTTCAGTGGATAAATCAGATAACTATGTATTTCATCCCAGAAAAAGAAATTCTGATTTCTTAATCTTAATTTTAAATTGTGATTTATATTCACCTTGAACTTGAGAGTAAAAGAAATGGTGATTCTAAAATAAACACTGCTGTCACATGGCAGTGGCCCCAGAGAGATAATGTGCGTTAGGAGGAGAGATAGGAAACCCAGATATAATGTCCTTGGGGAAAACTAATGAACTGGTGATTGACTTCAGGAGACTGGAGACACTGAAAACTGAACTCAAAATATAAGAATACATCAGTGCTTTTTTGTCAAGTTTCTTTAAAAAAAATTGTTCCTCTTACAGGCAGTAAATGCAAATGCACAGAATTCTTAAGAAACGACTATATTTATACCTATGGATCTCATATTCCTTTATATTTTGGTTTTGTATTATTTTACATCCTTTTCCCAATCTGTGATTCTCACTTTCCGTGTCCCTTTTTTAACTTCAGAATTTATGTTGAAGGAGACCAAAAAAAAAAAAAAAAAAAAAAAAAGTAAATTAAAAATCCTTTACGAATCTCCATTAACCATCTTAGAGGGGGAGCTTGTATTTCATTGACTGTAGTTTATGCAAATAGGATCAGAGGAATTAACATATTGGAAGGAGCTGACATTTGTCCTGATATATTGAATCGTTAGCATGACAGAATCACTTAAGCTGGATTCACTAACATCAGGTTTCCTCTCATTATTGACCCCTACAGAGTAGGCTCTGACAAGTGGAACTGCTGCAAAGTTCATTAATAATGTGGAATAAATCAATTGTTCAGGAAATACTGAAAACAGATGACACTGAACTCGTACATTTTGCAAGTTCAGCACAAATCCATCTCCAGCAAGGACACAGAATCTCCCCATGTCCTTTTCTGACCTACCCATGGAACCTGGTCTCCAATCCCCCTTTCCTCAAGCATTTCATGGCTGTACAGCTACTCAACCCCCTGGGAGCACAATGGGCCAATGGTCACTCAAAAAGAAATAGGTTCAGGCCAAAAAGAAAGAACATGGAGGCTTTGCCAAGATTTACAAACAAGAAGTAAGTGATTTAGGGTATGTGCTAGGGCTGTATTCACATTTATGGTTAATATTTCAAGCACACTGTTTCTATTGCCCTAGACCCTCACTAACAAGAACCGAGCTTGTGTGAGTTAAAGGGTATTGTCATAAATAGGGAAGGGTCAGGAACATAACTTGGTGTACTTTTTTGTGATGCAGGGTCAGCTACTCCAGGATGGGAAGAATTCCTTACTATAGGTGTTGGGCCTTGTGGCTACAGGCACCAACATGTCATGTCTTTCAAGTAGAATCTCTGTTCTTATTACTAACATCACCTCAACACTCTTCAAATTGTAATCACTGAAATTACTGTCACCTAGAAGTTTTAGCTTAAATATGTCTGTTCTCCAAAAATCTTTAGCTGGGTTTCTATGTTATGCAATATAATCAGCTTGTGTTGGTCTATGCTATCGGGGAAAGAAATAACATGGATAAAGAAAATCCACAGAGAATCCAAAAATAATCTGATTTTAGGCAATAGATTCAACTTCTCACCCACCAAGCCTTAAATTGAAGCTCCTTTCCTTGATTGATTTTTCCCCTCCTCAGAATGGCTTCATAGAAATGCTAATGAGCAGTGTAATAACCAAACGGAGGGTTAAAAGAGAAAAGGCATGAGAATCAACAGAAGAGAAAAATCTACAAAGTAGGAAACTGATCATAATCTGCTGAGAATGAATTATCCAGATTCTTAAATTGGCAAGTCATGCTTGTTCCTCTATATGTTTCTTTTTTTTTTTCCTTTATCAGGCTACATATTTAAAAAGAAATGTGAGTTCCGATATCACATTACAGACAAGAATCCTTGAGACAAAAATCAACATAAGAACGTGTCCATTAAATTGTTTGGGGTTGTTTAGGGGGCAGAGGATGGATAGTGTTTATAGAAAACCTAAATCGCCTTGGTATTTAGGAGATATCTCTACTGGTTTCATTTTTTTAATTAAAAAAATAGGCTATATATAAAGATTTTATATGCCTCAAGAACTTCTCTGAAATTATTAGTAGAATTTTCAGAGCACATAAAATTGAGGCTCCCTCTGGGAGGGATCCCTGGCTGGTCCTTATCCTCCAGTTCTCAACATAAACATCCCTTCTTCAGAGGAAACATCCCAGACCAGTCTTTCTTATTAGTCCTCATTTTCACATTCTTTTTATTTCCTTTCTAGCCTTTATCCTATTAAAATTGCTGTCTGTTCATTTATTAGCTCCTTTTAAGTTTTTTAGTTCTCAGTGGTTAAAACGCGAGCTCCACGACAGCAGTAATATAGTCAATATTTTTCATCAGAGTGACTGGCACATAGTAGAATGGTAATAAATATTTGTTGAATGAATGAATAAAAACGTGAGTACTCCACATACATCCAGCTATCCATCTATCAATGTTTTCTGTGTTTCTTAGAATTTGGTACGAAAACCAATTCTGATTCCAATTTTCCAGTACACTCTCCAAAACCAAAGTAGTCCAATCGGCTTTAAATCCTGTATAAAAAGATTTGGTACAAAAAAATATTTTGGCAGCCTCTGTTTTAGGACCAAACATTATCATTACAGAGAAAATGAGTAGTATTCTCTTTTGTTAGGAAAGGGACACAGAAATACTCCTTAAGTTTCTACTAAAAATACTCCGTAAGTTTCTACTAAGAGTGAAGTAAGAAAAAACAGGGTTCTTCTTAAAATGCAATAGCCCAGAAAAGTCCTTTACATTCAGTGGTCAATACCAAAGTGTTTCAGATGGCACAAGGTAGCGTCAGAAAGCATATTAACCCTATGGTGTTCATCATTTCACAACATATAAGTGCATCAAGTCAACACGTTGAACACCTTATTGTATTTATACGATGTTATATCTCAATTATAGCTCAATAAAAAAAATTTTTAAATAAGAAATTGCACTTAAACGTTCTCCCAGTTTTAATGTATTCATTCATGTATTGAACAAATATTTATTTGGGGCTCCATTTCTGTGCCAGAGACTAGGCAGAACACTGAGGTTACAGTGAGAGTAATATAGACACAGAGCTTAAAACTACGTTATATACGTACAACTCTTTGCAATACCGGATGTACTTTCTAATCCACTGTCTCTTTACAATTCCAAGCATGAGTGTTTACAGAAAATATCAAAGTGGAGTGCCTGCGTGGCTTAGTCAGTTAAGTGTCCAACTCTTGATTTTGGCTCAGGTCATGATCTCAGGGCCTTGGGATCAAGCCCTGTATCTGGGCTCCACGGTGGGCATGGAGTCTGCCTAAGATTCTCTCTCTGCCCCTCCTCCTTCTCTGAGAAAAGAAGGAAAGAAGAAAGAAAGAAAGAAAGAAAGAAAGAAAGAAAGAAAGAAAGAAAGAAAGAAAGAAAGAAGGAAGGAAGGAAGGAAGGAAGGAAGGAAGAAAGAGAAAGAAAGAAAGAAAGAAAGAAAGAAAGAAAGAAAGAAAGAAAGAAAGAAAGAAAGAAAGAAAAGAAAGGAAACGGAAAGAAAGAAAGAAAGGAAACGGAAAGAAAGAAAGAAAGAAAGAAAGAAAGAAAGAAAGAGAAAGGAACTGTTCCATATACTTCACAAATGTTAACTCATTTAATCCTCAAAACACCCCAGTGAGGGAGGTATTACTATTACCCACATTTTGCAGAAGAAGCAGCTGAAATAAGACACAGCTATTGAACTCACTCAAACTTGCATAGCTAGTGGCAGAACCAAGAGGTCTGAGCCGAGTCTGTGTCTTAACCATCACATTATGTAAAGCTGCCTCTTAGTAAGGTAAAATATCAGATGGAAAAACGCTTATTCTAATACAGATCCAGAGTCAATGCCTTCCTATAATTATGAACAAGTGGCAATGTAGAAAAATCACCAAATATGAGCAAGACACAATGCTAGATACTGTACCTACTACTGTGTTATCCAACTTATTGCTCATACTCGTAGCAGAGGAAACTAAACTCAGAAAGGTTAACTAACTTGCTTCACATCACACAAGCTAGTAGGTAGCAGAACAAGGATTTGAATCCAAGCAGGACCACAATTTCGCATGACCTATGAGGGACTGCTCACATTGTAGTCTATGTTAATGGCATCCCTGATACATGCTGGCTACAAATCTAGGTCTATTTCTTTTTCTTTAAGTTTTTATTTAAATTCCAGTTAGGTAACACACGGCGTAACAATAGTTTCAGGTGTACGATATAGTGATTCAACATGTCCATACAACACCAGGTGCTCATCACAAGTGCACTCCTTAATCCCCATCACCTATTTTACCCATCCCCCACCACCACCTCCCCTCTGGTGACCTTCAGTTTGCTCTCTATAGTTAAAGAGTCTGTTTCACTTCACATCTAGTACTTTTCCCACCATAAAGCCTTAGAATCAAATAACGCCTTATAGCATAATCAACACAGTGAGAAGTGACTCCGCAAGGCTTTGCCATAGATTGGCATTTCAATTCTATTAGATCTTAAATACTTAATACTCAAATTGCTCTCTTAATTCAGGAATAGAATTTCAGCCTTCTCCCATTTCTTCCATATCTGTGGTCTTCAAATGACAAATTCCATCAGGCCACCAGCATTATAAAATTCATTAAGTATTCAGGGAAACAACTCTGACAGATACTCCACAGTGCTGAAAAATCTCTTCATTCTTAGTAGAATAATCAAAGTATAGCTTTTAAATGGTTTTCTCTGATAGCATGTAATCAGTGTTATAAGCATTTTCATAACCTTGTCATTCATTCGTCCATTCACTTAAGAGTTATTCAATTTTCACTATGTGCCAGATATTCTTTGAAAATACTCTACCTATTGCTTAACTAACTTAAAATTTAGCCAGAAGATTCTATCATAATGCAACTACAGTATATCTGAGGTGACTTCTACCCTCTCATTATTTTCTTTTCAGCGGTTCATCTTTCTTTGTGCTATTGATTACTTTTGTTAGCGCCCTTCTAAGCAACAGCTAATACCTACTGGAGACAGTAAACACTACAACCTGGGGATCTGCCACTTCCCTGCATAATCAAAAGGTAAGTGGTACAAGGAGATATAGTGGGGGTTGTCATGGGATATGCCCACCGCCAAGGAAGATAGGCGTGCAGGTCTGTCAGAAGAGGTTTACCCTGAGGACCCATTCTCCTAGCACACTGCAACCTCAGGATCATGCAAAGCCCCCACCACTCAAATAGCACCCTGGAGACTGTCTCAGGAAATCCTGACTCTCCCAATATCCCACCATGCTTCCAAATGGAAATACATATGTAAATTGTGGCCTCTGCCTAGTGAAAGAGAAGACTGTATAATAAGAAGTAAAATGTTTTGAACACCTAGAAACTAAGAATAGATACTTTCAATTCTTTGAATAAACAGAATAATAATAATAATGTACTCTTGCAATGTACTTATGATGTGCTGGCACTATTCAAAGTGTCTTCCATATATTTAATTTCATTAAATCTTCACAACTTCACCTATCAAGTGGGTTTTTAGCTCTACTTTTTAAAAAAATTATAGTTGATATATAATAATATATACTAGTTTCAGGTGTACTACATAGTGATTTGATAATTATATACATTATGAAAAGCTCACCATAATAAGTGTAGCTACCATTTGTCATCATACAAAGTTATTACAATAACACTGACTCTATTCCTTGTGCTGTACTTTTCATCCCTGTGACTTTTTGTTTTATAACTGGAAATCTGTACTTCCTAATCCCTTTCACTTATTTCACCTATATCCCCACCCGCCTCTGGCTGCCACCAATTTGTTCTCTATACTTATGAGTCTTTGCTGTTGTTTGGTTCGGTTTGGTTTTTAGATTCTACATGTAAGTGAAATCATAGGGCACTTGCCTTTCTGTTGGGCTTAGTTCACTTAGCATTGCACCCTCTAGGTCCGTCCATGTTGTCATGATGGGGAGATTTCATTCTTTTTTAAGGCTGAGCATACACGTGCATATATACCACATCTTTATCGATCGTTCTATTGACAGACACTTAGGTTGCTTCCATATCTTGGCTATCATAAATAATGTTGCAATAAATATAACAGTGCATATACCTTTCTGAATTAGTGTTTTCATTTTCTTCAGGTAAATACCCAGAAGTGGAATTATCGGATCCTATGGTATTTCTATTTTTAGTCTTTTGAGGAACCTCCATACTGTTTCCGACAGCGGCTACACCATGTTGCATTCCTACCAACAGTGAGCAAGGGTTCCCTTCTCTCCACATCCTTGCCAACGTTTGTTATTATTTCTTTTTCTTTCTGATACTAGCTATTCTAACTGGTGTGAGGTGATCTCTCACTGTGGTTTGGATTTACGTTTCCCCGATGGCTAGTGATGCCGAGCGTCTTTTCACGTGTCTGTTGGCTTATCTCCACTTTATGAGAAAGGAAAGAAAAAAAGACTGGAAAGAAAAGCCCCAAATCCTTAAAAATAACAATTAATGAACACTTACTATGTGCTAGGCCTTACGCTTAGAGATATTAATGCATTCAGTCTTCACACTGCCATCCCCATTTTACAGAAGAGAAAACTGAAGCACGGTTAATTAACACGGTTAATTCCAGCTGTGATTCAAACCCCATCAACATAGATCCAGGGTCTGCATTCTTTTTTTTTTTTTTTTGAGGTTCCACGCAGACTTTATTTTATTTTGCTTTATTTTCTTTTATGTATTTTTTAAAATTTTTTGATGTAAAGTTGGATGATTCATTAGTTGCGTATAACACCCAGTGCACCATGCAATATGTGCCCTCCTTACTACCCATCACCGGTCTATCCCATTCCCCCACCCCCCTCCCCTCTGAAGCCCTCAGTTTGTTTCTCAGAGTCCATAGTCTCTCATGCTTCATTCCCCCTTCTGATTACCCCCCCTTTCTTTATCCCTTTCTTCTCCTACCGATCTTCCTAGTTATGTTCCATAGATGAGAGAAACCGTATGATAATTGTCTTTCTTTGCTTGACTTATTTCACTTAGCATTATCTCCTCCAGTGCCATCCATGTTGCAGCAAATGTTGAGAACTCGTTCTTTCTGATAGCTGAGTAATATTCCATTGTATATATGGACCACAACTTCTTAATCCAGGCATCTGTTGAAGGGCATCTCAGCTCCTTCCACGATTTGACTATTGTGGACAATGCTGCTATGAACATTGGGGTGCATATGGCCCTTCTCTTCACTACAGGGTCTGCATTCTTAAGCACTGCTTTGTACCGCCAGGTCCTGACAGATGGCTAGCAGAGGAAAGTGTGCTGGGTTATCATTTCCATAATTCAAATAACAATATTATAGTTATGAAAGATCAATACCTTAAGGGTATAATACATGACAGCCCAAGTACTAAATAATCGCATATCTGAATAAGAGTTCAGTCATCAATTCCTCCAAGAAATCTTTCCTTACCTGGCTATGCCACTGACACCCTACTTCACACAGGTAATCATTCCTCCCTCTGCACTTCATAGCTCTTCTATTGTTACACTTCTACTGTTACACTCTGGTACTATAATTTTTCTATTGCACATTTGTCTCCCCCACTAGTCCCTGGCTTCTCTAGGTCAGAAAATTATTTGATTCTTTATTCCTAATATCATGCACAATTTCTAGCACAGAGTTGACTTTAACCACTATTTGTTGAATGAATCAATGAATGAATGAATGATCCACCTTCTAAGGAAATAATAGTCATTGCCATAGGTGGTCCTAATCTATCATTCATATTTTCAGCAATAGAAACATGAACGTAGTGAGAACACAAAGCTAATGAGGTCAGGAGATCTGGCACGGAGACAGATGGATTCCAGCTGCCCACAGGCACAGGAACGACCCTAGCTGAGACAAGCTGAGCCCAGCCCAAATCAATAGAACAACAAAGCTGACTCATTAGTCATGATTGTTGTTGTTTCAAGTGTTGGATGTTGGAGGGTTTTGTTATACAGCAGTAGCTATCTCAAACAGGCAACTCTGAAAAAGACTGTTTTGTTCGATTTGTTGATATATTGGAGGAGAAACTGAAATAAAGTGTTTGAAACCAAAAGATACTATAAAATAACCAAAACATCTCCTCAGATCAACAAAATATCTAAGAGATACATTTGGACACTTTGCTGTGTTCCAAAGCTGGCTCAGAACTCCATAATCTCAGAAAGCACTTATCCATCTATTCATCTATTCATTCATTCATTCATTCATTCATTCATTCATCAAACATGTTTGTATCTCTTATATATCTAACACTAACTCATACTCTAGAAATACAAACAATAATAAGATATTCCTTGGTCTAAACGTGTTTTTACACTAGTGCCTTAACTAGTAAGAGACATAGACCTCTTCCTTGATTAATCCACCTCAAACAATGCCACAGGGACAAAATTCTTCACTGGCTTCCTTTTATAAACTGGATAAAATGTAAACTCCCTTACTGTGTGCACCAAAGCCTTGCCAGCCTCATCCATTCTTGGTGTTCTATTCTATTCCCATATTATTCACAATCTTTTCCATGCTTTTGTGTAATATGTTCCCTTTGCATATAATTCTCCTTCTTACCTTCTTTGTCTGCCTAATCCAATGTGGTGATAAGGTCTCAACGTGATGACACCTGAGCTGTTTGCAGCTTAAGATCGTGTTTTGTTTGGTCCATAGAGGGCTTAATTTTTTTATTATTTGCCAACATTTAACATTTTGGATAGTTAATGGGGAGTAGGAAGCTTGATTTCTGACTCCTCCTGGGGAGAAAAAAGGATTATCTAACTATAATTTCTGAAAACAACAATTAGTTGGAGTCTCCATCACTCCCTATTGTCTCTTGAACACCAAGGCTGAATAGAAGTTACCACTGATCATGTCACTTGTGTGGCTCTCTTTTTATGGAAGATCATGAAGTGTGGTGAATGCCATGGGCACCAGATTTGAGACCTGACTAAGCCACTTCTGGATGACGTGACCTTAGACTAGTTGCTCAATCTTTTTGTGTGTCAGTCTCCTCAAAAGTAAAATAGAAATAATAATAGGAAGAAGGAGAAGGAGGAGAAGGAGAAGGAGAAGGAGAAGGAGAAGGAAAAGGAGAAGAAGAAGAAGAAGAAGAAGAAGAAGAAGAAGAAGAAGAAGAAGAAGGAGAAGAAGAAGAAGAAGAAAGAAGAAGAAGAAGAAAGAGTGAGAATTAAATGAGTTAATACCAATACAGCGCCAAAAGCAATAAATGTCTTGTACTGAATTGCTTTCTTGTTTAAAAAGGTTTTTTTTTTCTTTTACATGTTCCTGACTGCTCTAGGAGTTTCAGTTTCCAGTCCCTGGCTTAACCAAATCCTACTGCCCTTTTAACAAGAAGTCAAAGACCATTTTCTTCTGTGCATTGTGTAAGTGCTTTTGAATGTGCCCCGTGTTTATCTGGTTATATGTCTGCCTCTCTCATCAGACAGAGAGTTTCATGAGAGCATGGACCATGTCTTATTCATTTTTATTTTAATCTCCTGCTCCAAGCACAGTGCCAGCTCCATAAAAACTGCTCAATAAATGTCATTGAATCGATGCTAATCTCTCCTACTCTAAATACCTTAAAGCACTAATGTACAGTTTGATTTGTATTAAGTAATTTATCCTTATTTGTCTGATGCTTTGTAAAAGTTCTTCTATCATCTTCTGTGCGTGAGCCTTGGTTCTCAGTTGCTTTGTGACTGGACAGCAGGGCTATAACTTCCTTTCTTCTGAATTAATCTTCCATACACAACATAGCTGTGTTTCTTCTGTTTAGATTCATACACACACGTGCTACACACTGTGGAATTGTAAATGTTTGAATGGTAACCAGAATGGGATTCTGGGAACTGGTCCATACAGCCCATATAATGTCACTGGCATCTAGAATTAACAAGGGGGAAGGAAATGAATGGGGTTTGTCAGTTGTTGCTCTTTCTTTCATTCTTTTTTTTTCTTTCATTCTTTTATTATCTCCAACTCATCTACTGGGGAAGGCAGGAAGAACATGAGAAGGATTCTTCTGGATTATCTAGGCTCTAGAAGGGTCAGAGACCAGGAGAATGCTCGAATAAAGGAAAAAGGAGGAGGAAATTAGCACTGGTTGAGCAACAGTTATTTATATTGTACATCACACATATGATATCTAATTTCCCAAAACAATTTTATGAAGTATAGGAAGTACCTCCACTTCACATATGAGGAAATTGCTGCTTCAAGAATTTACGTTATTTACTCAAAGTCCCATAGCCACAGTCCTAGTTAGAACCAGATGTTGGGCCCAGGTTTGCCAGTCTCCAGCGTCCATGCTCGTTCTACCACCCCACACCACCCTAGGAAGCAGACTGAGAGAGGACATGCTAAACTGCTAAACAGGATATGGGGAGTAACCAACTATCCAGTAGAGGAGAAATGAATACAAGCGTCACAGAGAACAGAAGCCAAACATGAAGCACCATTTGCAATACTATAACTAAAAATAAGCAAAGCACTGGAGAGCTCAAAAAAGATCCTCACATATGATAGTCATCAGTCTATTTTTTCTATTTTATTCAGCATGAATAAACAATTCCATCCTAGACTATAAAACATGAAAGGATTTGGGGAGTTTGGAGTACAGGTCACAGACAAAACATACATAAAGTGTGGGAACAATGGGTAGTAGTCAAGTGGGCTTTCCTTCCTTTGTAACAACACCAGAGGAAGAGGCAGAATGGTTTCCTTGGGTGACAAACTAATTTCCCAAATACGAACTCATTGTGCTATATTGTTAATGATTTTGAATTACTGGCTCGAGTTTTTCTGCTTCTTGCCTTAAATAAGAGTAAACATCTAGCTAGTAATGACTACCCCCATCCCTTCAGTGTCTTGGAGAGCTATTGGCCAGCTGTTTCACTTCTGGAGTTAAATTAAATGCCTGTGGCCTACAAGATGTTCTGGATATTCTGCTGAAGATCTGGCATCCATTGGTCTATTGAAAGAAAGTTCTTCAACTCTACTAATTTCTGCTACTAATAATAGCTAACTTTTAACGATGTCCACTGGGTACCAGCACTGTGTTAAGTGTATTACACAGGCTATCTCATTTAAACCTCATGGCAATCCTAAAGATTAGAACTATTATTATACCTCATGGTATAAATGAGGAAATTAAGGCACAGAGACATTCAGAAACTTACTGAAAAGTCACAGAATTAGGAACTAAAAGTGATGCCAAGATGTTATTATTTTTCTGGACAAGATAGTTCATCCGTCTCAAATGTTTACTGAAATCAATGCTGCAGGACCGGGCTTCCCTACATGCAAATAACTACAGAGTTAGTAAATAAAGAATGATAATCCCTTAACATGGGGAAATTACTTTTAATAGCTATGCCCATCATAGGTCAAGAATGGAGAAGCCAGTTAGGAAGGTTAAACAATCAGATCTTTACTTTTAATGGCTCATCCTGACTCATTCCAGGATGGAATAATCAGTTGTTGTGAAGTGAGACCTCATACTCAGGTCAGTGAAGGCTATATTTTTGCTATTAGGGACCTAGAATTATGTGATTCTATACTTAAACTCTTACTAGTTTTCTGGATTTGATGATGCACTGTGAACCATTTTCTTCAGACAGAATGTATGGGTTTCCAAGTTCATTCTGTTTGGGGCTTGGAAAAGTTCAGTAAGCAGGCAACCAGAGGCACAAACTTGAGTGTAGCTGAAGAGGACAAAAGTGTATGGATGTAGGGGTGCCTGGGTCGCGCAGTCGTTAAGCGTCTGCCTTCGGCTCAGGGCGTGATCCCGGCGTTCTGGGATCGAGCCCCACACCAGGCTCCTCTGCTGGGAGCCTGCTTCTTCCTCTCCCACTCCCCCTGCCTGCGTTCCCTCTCTCCCTGGCTGGCTCTCTGTCAAATAAACAAATAAAATCTTTTAAAAAAAAGTGTATGGATGTAGACATCAAATGGGAAGAAATCTTGGAGAAAATTACTGCAGAAAGCAAAGTGATTAATCAGTGATGTCCAATGACAAGGATGATCAGAATCTATAGATGGGGCAGGAATCCAAAGCAGGTTTCAGATCAGGAGAAAGTGGTAGAAAGGGCATACTTGAACAGGAATTCTTAAGTGATAAGACAATCAAATGTAGTCTCTTTGATTTTGTTTTTTGATGTCTCAAGATTACCTATGATAGCTTAGTCTTCATTCTTGAACAAAAGTTCAGTACATTTCTGGAAATGTATTCTAGGAGACAGTTGGTACAAAATAGCTCTAGAAAAAAAATTAAAAAATTGAAATCCCCTACTAGACCTATATCAAGGACAAGGGTAAAACTAGACTAACAAGTATTGGTATTCTGAGATCCTTTCTGAGTTTTTGTTCACTTCCTTCTCATTTGAGTTCATTAGCTCCAGATGATGTCAAGAGATTTTGTGAACCAAAAGTTGGGGCTTTTATTCATTTTTTTAAGTGAGGTAATGATTCAATATTTAATACACAAATCAACTGAACAGAACTCTACAGAGTCAAATTCAAAAATGATATAATATATAATGATTATTTGTCTGTGAGCATATATACACATGTATAACAAATTTTTATTAAGTTTTTTATTTTAATACCAGTATAGTTAACATACAGTGTTATATTAGTTTCAGGTATACAATATAGTGATTCAACAATTCTGTACATTACTCAGTGCTCATCACGAGAAGCGTACTCTTTAATCCCCATCACCTAGTTCACCCATCCTCCCCACCCCCACTTCTGGTAATCAGCAGTTTGTTCTCTATAGTTAAGTGTCTGCTGTTTCTTGGTTTCTCTCTCTCTCTCTCTGTTTTTTCCTTTGTTCATTTGTTTTGTTTCTTAAATTCCACATATGAATGAAATCTATGGTACTTGTCCTTCCTCGACTTATTTCACTTGCATAGAAACAAAAGTCAGTGCTTTTAAATTTTAACTGTTTTTATATTGGGATGCTGGAAATCTATAAATGAAGAAACAAAATTGGTTGCATATCCAGACTGATATTAGGGACACTGGAATCTGATTTAAAACACAAATGTACCTCTTGAGGAGTTAAGATGGCGGAGGAGTAGGAGACACCGTTTTCAGCCGGTCCTCCGAGTCGAGCTGGATAGGTACCAGACCAGCCTAAACAACCACGGAACCAGCCTGAGACGCAGGAAGACACATCTGGATCTCTACAAATGAACATCTCCAGCGCTGAGTATTGAGGTACGAAGCGGGGAGCCATGAAACTGTGCACAGATATCGGAAGATAAACGGAAGGGGGAGGGAGCCGCCGTGTTCGGGCGCCGGGAAGCGGTAGCCACTTGCACGGGGGAGCGGGGGGGGCTCACGGTCGGCACCCGCAAAACAGCAGACTGAGACCGTGAGCCGGTGCACGCGCCACCAGGCATCTCGCGGAACCCCGGAATCCCGGTGCGCTCACTGGATCCAGACTGAGACCGGGAGATCCGGGAGCGCGCACGGGGCGGCTGGCGGCATTAGAAACACAAAGGACAGAGACGCGCCGGCCCTGGAAGTGAGGGCTGGGACGCCAGGTGTGGGGCGCACATCCCGGGACGCTGCAGGGTTGAGCAGCACCACAGGAACAGAGTTAAAGTGGCCAGAACATTAGTAGAGAACGGGCCGCAATCCCTCTGTTCTGTGACAGAGGCTGAAATTTGGCCGCTGCTGCTCTGACTCTCAGAAGAGGCACAGCAAACCGCCAGGGAAAGCCGCCAGAGAACAAAAGCCTGGAAATACCGGCTCAGGGAGTGCCCATCCCCATCCCCCCTCGCAGGGGACGCCGAGACTCTACCCAAACAGGGCTGCCTGAGTATCGGCGCGGCAGGCCCCTCCCCCGGAACACAGAAGGCAGGCTGAAAAATCAAGAAGCCCACAACCCGGGCGCCTGGGTGGCGCAGTCATTGAGCGCCTGCCTTCAGCTTAGGGCGTGATCCCGGCGTTCGTTCCGGAAAGGAGTCCCTCATCGGGCTCCTCCGCTGGGAGCCTGCTTCTTCCTCTCCCACTCCCCTGCTTCTGTTCCCTCTCTCGCTGGTTGGCTGCCACATAAATAAATAAATAAAATCTTTAAAGAAGAAGCCCACATCCCTAAGATCCCTATAAAACAAGGGGCACGGCCTGGGACCCAGTCAATAATTTGGGCTCTGGAAACCCCGCAACCTCTCTTCATCAGAATGACAAGAAGGAGAAGCCCCCCCCCCCAGCAAAGAAAAGACAGTGATTCTGTGGCCTCTGCCACAGAAATAATGGATATGGATGTAACCAAATTATCAGAAATGGAATTCAGAGTAACGATGGTCAAAATGATGAGTAGAATTGAAAAAACTATTAACGAAAAGGTTACTGAGAATATAGAATCCCTAAGGACAGAAATGAGAGCGAATCTGACAGAAATTAAAAATTCTATGAGCCAAATGCAGGCAAAACTAGAGGCTCTGACGGCCAGGGTCGCAGAAGCAGAGGAACGGGTTAGTGAATTGGAGGATGGGTTAATAGAGGAAAAAATGAAAATAGAAGATGGTCTTAAAAAAATCCACGCCCACGAATGTAGGTTACGGGAGATTACTGACTCAATGAAACGATCCAATGTTAGAATCATCGGCATCCCCGAGGGGGTGGAGAAAAACAGAGGTCTAGAAGAGATATTTGAACAAATTGTGGCTGAAAACTTCCCTAATCTAGCAAGGGAAACAAACATTCGTGTCCAAGAGGCAGAGAGGACCCCTCCCAAGCTCAACCATGACAAACCTACGCCACGTCACGTCATAGTGCAATTCGCAAATATTAGATGCAAGGATACAGTATTGAAAGTGGCCAGGGCAAAGAAATTTCTCACGTACCAAGGCAAAAGCATCAGAATTACGTCAGACCTGTCTACACAGACCTGGAATGAGAGAAAGGGTTGGGGGAGCATATTTAAAGCTCTTTCAGAGAAAAACATGCAGCCAAGGATCCTTTATCCAGCAAGGCTGTCATTCAGAATTGATGGAGAAATAAAGACATTTCAGAATCACCAGTCACTAACCAATTTTGTAACCACGAAACCAGCCCTACAGGAGATATTACGGGGGGTTCTATAAAAGTAAAAAGGCCCCAAGAGTGATACAGAACAGAAAGTCACAGCCAATACAAACAAAGACTTTACTGGCAACATGGCAACATTAAAATCATATCTCTCAGTAATCAGTCTTAATGTAAATGGTTTGAACGATCCCATAAAACGCCACAGGGTTGCAGATTGGATAAAAAGAAATGACCCATCCATTTGCTGTCTACAAGAGACTCATTTCAAACCCAAAGATGCATTCAGACTGAGAGTAAGGGGATGGAGTACCATCTTTCACGCAAATGGACCTCAAAAGAAAGCTGGGGTAGCAATTCTCATATCAGATAAATTGGATTTTAAACTACAGACTATAGTTAGAGATGCAGAAGGGCACTATATTATTCTTAAGGGAAGTATTCAACAAGTGGATATGACAATTATAAATATATATGCCCCCAACAGGGGAGCAGCAAGATACACAAGCCAACTCTTAACCAGAATAAAGAGACATATAAATAAAAATACATTAATAGTAGGGGACCTCAACACTCCACTATCAGAAATAGACAGAACACCCTGGCAAAAACTAAGCAAAGAATCAAAGGCTTTGAATGCCATACTCGACGAGTTGGACCTCATAGATATATATAGAACACTACACCCCAGAACCAAAGAATACTCGTTCTATTCTAATGCCCATGGAACATTCTCAAGAATAGACCATGTTCTGGGACACAAAACAGGTCTCAACCGATACCAAAAGATTGAAATTATCCCCTGCATATTCTCAGACCACAACGCTCTGAAATTGGAACTCAACCACAAGGAAAAATTTGGAAGAAACTCAAACACTTGGAGACTAAGAACCATCCTGCTCAGGAATGACTCGATAAACCAGGAAATCAAAAATCAAATTAAACAATTTATGGAGACCAATGAGAATGAAAATACAACAGTCCAAAACCTATGGGATACTGCAAAGGCAGTCCTAAGGGGGAAATACATAGCCATCCAAGCCTCACTCAAAAGAATAGAAAAATCTAAAATGCAGTTTTTATATTCTCACCTCAAGAAGCTGGAACAGCAACAGAGGGACAGGCCTAATCCACGCACGAGGAAGCAGTTGACCAAAATTAGAGCTGAAATCAATCAAGCAGAAACCAGAAGTACAGTAGAGCAGATCAACAGGACTAGAAGCTGGTTCTTTGAGAGAATCAATAAAATTGACAGACCCCTGGCAAGACTTATCCAAAAGAAAAGAGAAAGGACCCAGATTATTAAAATTATGAACGAAAAAGGAGAGGTCACGACGAGCACCACTGAAATTGGAAGGATTATTAGAAATTTTTATCAACAGCTATATGCCAATAAACTAAGCAATCTGGAAGAGATGGAATCCTTCCTGGAAACCTATAAACTACCAAGATTGAAACCAGAAGAAATTGATTCCTTAAACAGGCCAATTAATTATGAAGAAATTGAGTCAGTGATAAACAACCTTCCAAATAACAAAACTCCAGGCCCAGACGGTTTTCCTGGGGAATTCTACCAAACATTCAAAGAAGAAATAATACCTATTCTCCTAAAGCTATTTCAAAAAATAGAAACAGAAGGAAAGCTACCAAACTCATTTTATGAGGCCAATATTACCTTGATCCCCAAACCAGGCAAAGACCCCATCAAAAAGGAGAATTACAGACCGAATTCCCTAATGAATATGGACGCCAAAATCCTCAACAAGATACTTGCTAATAGAATCCAACAGTACATTAAAAGGATTATCCATCACGATCAAGTGGGATTCATACCTGGGATGCAAGCGTGGTTCAATATTCGCAAATCAATCAGCGTGATACATCATATCAACAAGAAAAGACTCAGGAACCATATGATCCTCTCAATCGATGCCGAAAAAGCATTTGACAAAATACAGCATCCTTTCCTGATTAAAACCCTTCAGAGTGTAGGAATACAAGGTACATTTCTCAATCTCATAAAAGCCATCTATGAAAAGCCTACTGCAAATATTATTCTCAATGGGGAAAAGCTGGAAGCCTTTCCCTTAAGATCAGGAACTCGACAAGGATGCCCACTCTCGCCACTATTATTCAACATAGTACTAGAAGTCCTTGCAACAGCAATCAGACGACAAAAAGGGATCAAAGGTATTCAAATTGGCAAAGAAGAAGTCAAAATGTCTCTCTTTGCAGATGACATGATACTCTATATGGAAAACCCAAAAGAAGCCACTCCCAAACTATTAGAAGTTATAGAGCAATTCAGTAACGTGGCAGGATACAAAATAAATGCTCAGAAATCAGTTGCATTTCTATACACGAATAACGAGACCGAAGAAAGAGAAATTAGGGAATCCATCCCATTTACAATAGCACCAAAAACCATACGTTACCTTGGAATTAACTTAACCAGAGACGTAAAGGACCTATATTCTAGAAACTATAAATCACTCTTAAAAGACATTGAGGAAGACATAAAAAGATGGAAAGATATTCCATGCTCATGGATTGGAAGAATTAACATAGTTAAAATGTCCATGCTACCCAGAGCAATCTACACTTTCAATGCTATCCCGATCAAAATACCAAGGACATTTTTCAAAGAACTGGAACAAACAGTCCTTAAATTTGTATGGAAACAGAAAAGGCCCCGAATCTCCAAGGAACTGTTGAAAAGGAAAAACAAAGCTGGGGGCATCACAATGCCAGATTTCGAGCTGTACTACAAAGCTGTGATCACAAAGACAGCATGGTACTGGCACAAAAACAGACACATAGACCAATGGAACAGAATAGAGAGCCCAGAAATGGACCCTCGGCTCTTTGGGCAACTAATATTTGATAAAGCAGGAAAAAACATCCGGTGGGAAAAAGACAGTCTCTTCAATAAATGGTGCTGGGAAAATTGGACAGCTACATGCAAGAGAATGAAACTTGACCACTATCTCACACCATACACAAAAATAAACTCCAAATGGATGAAAGACCTCGATGTGAGACAGGAATCCATCAAAATTCTAGAGGAGAACATAGGCAACAACCTCTACGACATCGGTCAAAGCAACCTTTTTCATGACACATCCCCAAAGGCAAGAGAAACAAAAGATAAAATGAATTTATGGGACTTCATCAAGATTAAAAGTTTCTGCACATCCAAGGAAACAGTCAGAAAAACTAAGAGGCAGCCCACGGAATGGGAGAATATATTTGCAAATGACACTACAGATAAAGGACTGGTATCCAAGATCTACAAAGAACTTCTCAAACTCAATACACAAGAAACAAATAAACAAATCAAAAAATGGGCAGAAGATATGAACAGACACTTTTCCAATGAAGACATACAAATGGCTAACAGACACATGAAAAAATGTTCAAAATCATTAGCCATCAAGGAAATTCAAATCAAAACCACACTGAGATACCACCTTACGCCAGTTAGAATGGCAAAAATAGACAAGGCAAGAAACAACAATTGTTGGAGAGGATGTGGAGAAAGGGGATCCCTCCTACATTGTTGGTGGGAATGCAAGTTGGTACAGCCACTCTGGAAAACAGTGTGGAGGTCCCTTAAAAAGTTAAAAATTGAGCTACCCTATGATCCAGCCATTGCACTACTGGGTATTTACCCCAAAGATACAGACGTAGTGAAGAGAAGGGCCATATGCACCCCAATGTTCATAGCAGCAATGTCCACAATAGCTAAATCGTGGAAGGAGCCGAGATGCCCTGCAACAGATGACTGGATTAAGAAGTTGTGGTCCATATATACAATGGAATATTACTCAGCTATCAGAAAGAACGAGTTCTCAACATTTACTACAACATGGACAGCACTGGAGGAGATAATGCTAAGTGAAATAAGTCAAGCAGAGAAAGACAACTATCATATGATTTCTCTCATCTATGGAACATAAGAACTAGGTTGATCGGTAGGGGAAGAAAGGGATAAAGAAAGGGGGGGTAATCAGAAGGGGGAATGAAACATGAGAGACTATGGACTATGAGAAACAAACTGAGGACTTCAGAGGGGAGGGGGGTGGGGGAATAGGATAGACCGGTGATGGGTAGTAAGGAGGGCACGTATTGCATGGTGCACTGGGTGTTATACACAACTAATGAATCATCAAGCCTTACATCGGAAACCGGGGATGTACTGTATGGTGACTAACATAATATAATAAAAAATCATTAAAAAAAAAAAAAAACCACAAATGTATTTGCTAAAATATATATTTTAAGTGGGATTTATCAACTTTTCTAAAGGGCATTTCTTTACTGTTTGCTATTTGATTCTAGGGTGAGGTATCTATCTGTGATGATTAAAAATGTAGCACATAAAACTTTACTAACAGTTCAAACTGGAAACAGATCATGAAAATGCTATTTATTTTTCATAATGAAATCAAATAACAAAAGATTGAGAAAATTACAATTCAGTAAGTGGTTGGACAGAGCACAAAGTAAAGCTCACCATGTCGAACAGGAACTAGAACTAGGTTTTGGCTATTGGTTGGCAGTGTCTGCTTGGAACCCTACGTGGAGAATGATTCAGAAGACTCTTTGCAACCTCCTTGAAAGAGTACCCCAGTTAGATTACAATGTCTACTGTGACTCTGGTGTTAGGGAGAGCTAATAATAGGTTGGGTGTTTCCTATTGATGATTTAGGCCAAAAAAAAAGTCTTAAAATATTAGGCATGAGTAAATCTACATGATACATGTATTAGTCAAAATAGGCTAGGCAAAGCTGAGGTAACAAATATATTCTTAAATCTCAGTGACTAACTCAAGAAAGGTAAGCTTGACAGTCATGCAAAGTCTGAAGCACTTTGAGCAGACTTCCTCCTTCTTGTGGCTGGGCCATCTGTACATTGGCCCCCAAGGTCACAGTAATTAAGAAAGAGTAAGTAGGACAGTGAGAGATGTCTTAAAAAGGCTCTCCCTGAAACTGGTACACGTCAATGATGCCTATTTCTCATGGGCCAGAATCCAATCACAAGGCCCCAGCCTAGCTAGAACACATGGATATTGGGTAAATGTTAGCTACTTCTGCCACAACACACGACAACAATTTATGAAACCGATTCTGGGCTTCTTCTATTACATGAAAGCTAAGGTTATTCAATTAATTGTATTTGATATGGCCTAGGTGGCAGGCAAAAAGCATTTTCTCGGGGCGCCTGGGTGGCTCAGTTGTTAAGCATCTGCCTTTGGCTCAGGGCGTGATCCCAGAGTACTGGGATCCTCTGCTGGGAGCCTGCTTCTTCCTCTTCCACTCCCCCTGCCTGTGTTCCCTCTCTTGCTGGCTATCTCTCTCTGTCAAACAAATAAATAAAATCTTAAAAAAAAAAAAAAAAAGCACTTTCTCTTATGTTAGCCTGAAGAAGAAAATGAACTTCAGTAAATCAGGACAAAATTAGAACTGCAAACTGGTTGTGAGCCAACCAGTAGATATTGCCTAAACCTGGACCCTTGCTCTTCTGTCCTAATAGTTAATACAGTGTTAAAGTCCAGATTCCAGCAGAAGACAGAATCCAACACAGATGGCTCAAGAGGTTCTAATGAAGGAATTACTTATGAAGTGTGGACAGAGTCAAAGGAACCATCGATGGATGAAGAGGCCCTCAGAAACCAACAACAGCAGGAAGTCAGTACCCACTAGAGATGATTCCTGAAGGGGCAAGAAGAAGAAACAGCGTCTCCAGAACCCAGTGGGTGCTGGAGCCATTGAAGAGGAGCAGCCAGAGAAGCCATAGTCTTACAGGGATGTGGCCACTGCATGAGAATATGAACAGAGTACAGATGGAGTGGGGAAGAAACAGTATAGCCTCCCTCTCTTCCAGCCTTCCAGTCTCCTCCCAGTATCTCCCATTGGCCAAACAGAACAGAAGCTAGCTGACTCAGAAGCCAGGGTGACTCTGTCTGTGATGGTCAGCCCCCGGGGCAGTGAGCACAGCAAAACTGGAGGAGGTGTGGGAGGGCAGGCTGACAAACAGAAAAGAAGCAATTAATAGACCATGGACAAGACAGCTGAAAAATGAAAATGAAAAGACAACCTTTGCAGTAATGGGAGGATGTATCAATTCCCATTTTAATGAGCAATATCCTTTTTACCATTCCAGTTGGCTCGATTCCTAGGTTGACTATTCAAGTACAAGAATGACTGCAAAGGCAATCTGTAGATTCTAACAAAAATACCAGCTAAAATGAATGCACTCCTATCAAAAAGACTCCGGTGCCGTATCAATATGAGACACACAAAGGAACAAAGACCCTCCTTAAGCCATCTCTTTATTCATCTCACAAATTAGCAAATATCTTTTGAGTATCTATTAAGTGCGAGGCCCTTCACTAGACACTGAAAATACAAAGGCGAACAGGACAGATATGGTCTCTTTCCTCCTGTTGTGTATAACATCGTGGGAAAGGCTGAAGCAAAGTAGGCAAGGGTAGGACGCTGCAGATGGATTTGGAGAAAAGAAGCACACCAGGTCCTAGAGAGCCTTGGATGTCATAGTAAAAAGGGGATAGTTTACTCTAATTTCAATGGGAAGCCATTGAAGGCATGAGTCCATGGCGTCTCACTGCACTTAGAATAGAGTGACCTATTGAGGATTCAAGACAATCAATCCATTCTTGCTGCTGTATGAAGAGTGGACTGGCGGGAGGTAAGTGTGGAAGCAGGAGTGCCAGTTAGAAGATTATTTCAGGGTCCCTATAAAAAAGATCATGCATTAGCTTCCTAGGGCTAGTGTAGCAAATTACCATGAACTGAGTGGCTAAAAACAACAGAAATTTATTCTCTGTGATTCTGGAGACGAGAAGTGCAAAATCAAGGTGTCAGCAAAGTTTTCCTTCTGGAAGATAAGAGAGGAATCCATTCCATACCTTTTTCCTAGCCTCTGATGGCTGTGGGCAATCTTCGACATTCTTTGGCTTATAAATGCATCACTCCAGTCTCTGCCTGTCTTCATATGGCCTTCTTCCCTGTATGTCTCTGTGTCTCAAATCTCTCTCTTTTCTCTTATAAGGACATTCACCATTGGATATTGGGACCACTCTAAATCCCAAACGATCTCCTCTCAAGATCCTTAGTTACATCTGCAAATACCATATTCCCAGATGAAGTCACATTCACGGACACCAGAGGCTAAGACTTGGACACATCTTTGTAAGGGGAACACCATTCTACCCAGTGCCCTGAGCTTTTTGTTTTCCTGTGTGTGATGTGGCAATTACATAAAATCAAACAAAATCAGATTAAATAATGCTACTGGATACAACTTATAACCCAAAGTACTATACAAATGACTATTATTAATATATAGACATTATTTTAGCTATTCAAAGGGCAGATTTAATAGTGAACATATTATTTTACCATATGCTTTTTCACAAAGACATTTTCATAACAACAATAAAAGGAGTTATAATACACTTGCATTTACCCAATCCATAATATGAGCACATGGCTATGAACACATATGCATTCATATAAATAAATGATATTTAAGGAAAGGTGAGAGGGTGAACAAGAAAGGATGAGAAGGGGAGAGGAAGGAAAGGAGTAAGAAATAGAAGGAGAGGGAGGGGGGAGGGAGAGAAATCCCTTTATGTATTATATACCATTTTCCTTCTCTGCCCAAACTAAACATAGACATAAAGGAGTGACTATAGGCAACACGTAAAATGAAACAAGAGGCGAATTCTATGAAGCACTGAGGTCAAGGCTTCAATGATATTATTTCATGTCATGTATGTCACAATCCAATGAAGCTGACACCTTTTCCTCCTCATTTTACACCTGAGATGTACAAAGGTCACATAACTTCCCCCAAGGTCATGAGGCTGCCAAGAAAGTGGATTCAAATCCCAGGTTTGCCTGATAGTTGATCCACGGTGCCTGAATTCACTGTGACATATAATGGTGTTTATTCCTACATATTACTTAAGCATTCTTTCATTCATTTAACAAACATCTATTGGGTGCCTGTTACAGGGGAAGGAAACACAAGGTTGAACAATGACTAATAGGTCCGTGTTCTCTTGGGGCTCACATTCTAGTGGGGGAAATAGACGATAAGCCAATATATACACAAAAGAATTTCCAAGTATAATATGAAGTCAATGATACAAGGTGCTATGATAAAGCACTATTGGAGAAGGTGGAACCCACCTTTGACAGCAGGTTGAAGAAAGCCCCTTAAGGAAGTGATCTTTGAGCATCAACATGAAAATAACAGGAAAAAGCCAGCCATGAAAAGATAGAGGGGGAGGAAGAACAAAGTGCAAGGGATCTATGGCAAGAGTATGCTAGGAATGCCTGAAGATAAGCTAACTTACCAAGGAGGCCAAGAAAAAGTGAACAGGTAGGAGACATGAGGATGATGAAGGCTGGGGTAGGGTCATGGATTTGCCTGTAGATAGATGTGCCAATGATAATGGGGGAGATTGGCCCTATTCTAAGGGCAATCCAAAGTCATTAGAGGACTTTCGGCAGGGGAGTGACAGTATCTGTTGATCGTTTTTTTAAGATTATTTATTTATTTATTTGAGAGAGAAGAGAGAGAATACAAACAGGGCATGGTGGGGGGGGAGCAGAGGGAGAGGGAGAAGCAGACCCCCTGCTGAGCAGGGAGCCCTATGCCGGGCTCAATCCTAGGACCCTGAGATCATGACCTGAGCCAAAGACAGACGCTTAACCAACTGAGCCACTCAGGCGCCCCTCTGTCCATTATTTTTAAAGATTTCTCTGGCTCCACTGTAGGAAACTAACTCTAAAGTAGATGGATTCAAGAAGACCAGTTCCGAGGCTGTTGCTTTCTTCCAAAAGAGAGATGTTGGCAGCTGGACTAAGCTGGTGGTGATAGAGAGGGAGAGAAGTCAATTGATCTCAGTGTATCTTCCTGATAGACTTAGATGTGATCAGTAAGGGGAAGAGAGGAATCAAAAATGACGTCTTGTTCGGGAGCTTGATTTACCGTGCAGTTGCCTCACACTGAGGAAGTAAAGTTTACAGTCATCGGCCTTTGCTGTCACATGTGAGCATGCTTCACCTCTCCATCTCTACCTGACACCCTTCTAAATCCCTCCCTCTCCCCCTCTGCTCCCCTTCTTCACAAGCCTCACCTCTCCAGCTGCACACCACGCGCGCACACACACACACACACACATTCACACACTGTCCATGCCTGGCCATTTCTTACCCGCTGTTTCTGGGACATCTCCTCCAATGCCAGGCCTACAGAGATTCCTCCTTTATGTTAGAATGTTAGATCTGGAAAAACCTTTGAGATTGCCATGTCTGACTTCCTCATTTTACACATGGGCAACAGAGAAGGACCCAGAGAGATAAAGGTGCCTCTATTCAAGATCACACAGCTAATTAGTGGCAAAACTAGGAATGGAGAATAAGTCTCTTGATTTCCAAACAAAATTCTTTCCTCTACTCTGGACTGCCTTCTAAAATTCCTTTGCCTGTAGTCTCTCTTCTTCAACTGGCACTTTATGATGAAGTGTTTGTTCCTCTCATTTGTCCGCTCTATACCTTCTCTGCCTCTCTAGATAAGGTCAGAGACTGTGTCATCATTTGGCATTACACACAGTGCTGACTCTATTACTCAAGGCTATTCAATACACTTAGGGGTTGGCTGATTGATTATGCTGTAGTCCTATATTTGCATACCTAACCTCTGCTGTTTTTAAGCCTACAATCCGAATTTACATAGCAGTCAAGTACATCCGGTCCTGGTCTGTTCTAAAGAAAAAGTAAAATCTTGCTCGTTTTTTATCTTTATTATTATCAAATGCTATCTATGTCTATGGTCAGCTTATCATTAAGAATATTGCAGTCTTTGTATTCTTTGATTTCTGTTATCATCTCTGCACAAACTTGGGTAGCCTAGGGTCCTAGATTCTGTCTACTTGTGACTAAATCCCGGACATCTCATTAGTGATCGATGACCTAATCCTTTTAATATGCCTTCCAAGAAGGCTTCCTTATTACCCACTCTCCCTCAGGAAGGAGGCAGGGATGTGGGGGGGGGGGGGAGAAATCTACTAAATTCTCTGAGATTGCGTTTTGACTTTAGAACAAGTAAGTCTTAGCTATGCAGAAATGTGCTTGCCAGCATTTTAGGACACAACCAGGATGGGTCCTCTGTGCATGTTCATTGATGGGGAACGCTTGTTCTTTCTTTCATCTGCTCCGTCTAATGACTGTACTGCCTTCTGCCTCATCGCCCGGACACATTTTAAAAGCGCTGAGACTGCTGCCCCTGGGCTTCCAGGTGGAACCAAGAGAAGAAACACTGCTCACTGGACTTGTGTCAGTTCAGTTCTGATCACCAGACTCATTCCGGATCACCTATGACTCGCTTTGAAACCAAGACCTTAGGTCCTGTTTGATCTGTTTCTGCTGCTGTTCTAAAGTCCCTGGGTATCACTGGCCTCTACACAGCCTGTAACAAATGACGATTCACACACACACACACACACTTCACTTGATGGATAGTTTTAGAACTAGTATTTTAACTAGCTAGTCATGTTAATAACAAGATTCATAAGGCTGCACAGCTTAGGGGTTGAGAGTTCTGACTTAGGAATCGGGCGGACCTCAGCAAAGCCTCAATCTTCTATTTATCTGTGTGACATTGGGCAAAAATTTTAACCTTCCAGGCCCCAGCTTCCTCATCTGTTATTTGGTAATTACTAATACCTCCAAATAGACTCCTGTAAGAATGCAAGAATCAAATGCACATGACCTTTTAGCACAGTGCCTGGCCACCGCGAGCCCTCCCAGCAGGTGTGATTGCTATAAAACAGTAAAATGTTCCTAGAAGTTAGGAGGGTGATGGACAGAATCAGAACAAGCGTTCCTTCAGTGACTTTCTGAGTTAGACAGGGAAACAAAAGAAACTCTGGGAAAAGTTGGAAACTGTGAGGATGCTTCCCCCCTCCCCGTGGGTGGCATGACCAATTGAAAAGGCTAATTGAACAGCAACCCCAGATAACTTCAGGGATGATACGTTTCATGGGCATTATCTGGAAACTTTACCTTGCCAGCAAAAATAAGGAGGGTCTCCTACAAAAAGAGTTTGAAACCTGGTCACTAAGCAGTGTTTTGAACAGCAAATACAGATGGACAGTAATATTTACGGTCAATTTACCAGAATCAGGTATCAGATGACCTCTGACACTAGCCATCGCTTACTAAAGAGCTAATTAGCTGTAAAAATGAGGTGACAAGTCAATTGTAGCAGCACAAAGGACGAATTTGTCATGTGGGATTTCGCTGGTAGTAAGGCCGCCATTACAGCTTCTGGGTGGCTACTTTGCCTACAAAAGAAGCTAACTTTCCCTTAAGGGAAGAAGGAGGTGGAAGCCGAGGGTAAAGGAGACCCAAGAGTGCTCGCATCAGAGTTAGGGTGTGACACAAACAGTAACCTCAGGAGCCCAAGGACCTCAAAGCCTCCTTGTCTGGCAGGTCAGAGAATGCCTTGTCATCAGGACTGTTATTTAATAACTACTAAAAACACTAGCTTAAGTATGATTTACTCACTATGTTTTCCTCTCTGCTTTGGCCAACAAAACTAAATTTTGCTTTCCACAATGCGCAGTGATCCTTAAATTTAATGTGTTCATCGAGATGTTAGAAACCATAGAAAATTAAAAGGAATCAGAGAAAAAAAATCACCTACAACTCTTCCATTCCTAACTAATCAGTGTTAACATTTCAGTGTGGGTCTTTCTTACAGTATTTTAGTGACAGAACTGGAATCAAATTGTGTATGCAATTTAGGGTCTTTTTTAACTTCACATTATATCCCAAAAAGCAAATTTTTATGTTATTAACTATTTTCAGTAATAGGATTTAAGTCATTTTATGATATCTTATCAGATGGGCATATTGCAATTTAAATAATCCATGTGTTTCCAAGTTCTCTAGCTTTCAGAAGTCACTCTTTAATGCTAAAATAATAATCGTCCGATTCCCCAACGTGCCATGTGGGCTATTCCGATTTCCTTACTTAATACTGTCTGGGAATTCCCAAGGATGCCTACCTGTCTGTCTTTGGCATCAAAGCTATGTCCACACTCCTAGCTGGGTCCTAACCACTGTTCTCTGTTCTGGCACAGACCATCACTCAAAGACCCCTGGGTCCCATATCCTCTTGAAGTAGCATAACCATCAGGAACCAGGCTCAGAGGAATGGATCAAGGCCAGTGAAGAAGACATGCTTCTTCATCCCTCTGTCGCCACAGCAAACACGGGCCCCTCCTTTAAATCCCTGAAGTCCAGCTAAAATCAGGCAATAACAGTACATGGAATGCTAATAAAAGTTTATTGTTAATCTGGGTTCAATACAGAATGAATGATTTACTAGCAGGTGGGTTCTTCTAGAATTCTCCATATGGAAGGGACCACAAACAGAAATTTCTAGGCATCTCCATTTGGCCTCAGAGGAAAAGTAATGTTTTCCTTCCCCTATTTCAAGATACCCTTGTCTCTTTCCCAGAATGATTGAGTGAAACCCATGTTTTTCAGAGAAAGCTCTCATCTCCACTTGGAGAATTTGGCCTGATGTTCATGGCCCAAGCAAGGTGTTCACAAGAGTTAACTAAGTATTTCTCAAAGTCAGGATTATGTGATTATGTGTGTTAGGTTGCACTGTGACAAAATTGGACCAACTGTTTCACATTTTCTCCAGAAGAAGTTAATATACAAGTCTCTCCTGGCTTGGTCTGGTCTCACCATCTACTGAAACCACATATTTGGGAAAATATGCATACCCATCTCTTAAGAACTGCAGAAGTTTTGAAGCATCATCCAAATGAAATTTATATTACAGTAAAAAGTATTTCTATTGGGGTGCCTGAGTGACTCAGTCAGTTAGGTGTCTGCCTCGGCTCAGGTCATGGTCTCAGGGTCCTGGGATCGAGCCCCATGTTAGGCTCCTTGCTCTGCAGGGAGTCCACTTATGCCTCTCCCTCTGCCCCTCCCCACCACTTGTGCTCTCTCTCTCTCCCCCTCTCTGTCTCAAATAAATAAATACAATCTTGAAAAAAAGTATTTCTATTAATTTGAAAACTGACCATCTGCTAAAGATCCCCCCAATTTACAGAGCTAGGGCATTTTATATCTAAGTCTGAGGAATCTGCATTCAGGGTCATGGTAACTTCACAGTTTTTTTCCAAGGACAATTGAGAATGTTCTACTTACTATATGTGATGCCTCTATTTCTAAATACAAACTGTTAACCATAGCTGAATAATACTTCTGCAGTATCAAAACACTGAAAGACCTTAAGAGTTACTTTTGAAAAAGTTGCTAAAAGTACACTGTTGCTATGGGTTGAATTGTGCCACTGAAAAAACTAAGTTTAGGTCTAACCCCTAGTACCTGTGAAAATGACCGTATTTGGAAAAAGGGTCTTCACAGATATAATTAAGTTATGATGAGGTCAGACTAGCTTAGAATGGCCCCCAATCCAGTGACTGGTGTCCTTACAAAGAGATGGAAGCTCAGACACAGACGTACAGGGAAGAATGCTCTGTGAAGATGGAGGCAGACATTGGAACGAAGCATAGACAGGCCAAGGAACTCCAAGGGTTGCCAGCAACTACCAGAAGCTCAGATAAAGGGATGTACCATTCTCCCTCAGAACCTCCAAAGAAACCAATCACACCAACACTTATATTTGGGATTTCTAACCTCCAAAACTGTGATAGAATAAATTTCTATTATTTTAAGCCACTCATTGTGTGATGACTTGTTATACAACCATAGAAAACTGGTACAACTCTTCAACTTATTTAACCCAGTGTTTCTCGACAGGAACAATTTTGTCCCCCGAAGATATCTGGCAATGTCTAGAGAAGGTTTTGGTTGTCAGAATTGGGGGTGAAGCTAGTGGCATCTAATGGACAGAGGCCAGGGCTGCTAAGCACCCTACAATGCACAGCACAGCCCCCACGAGAATTACCCAGCCCAAAATGTCAACAGTGCCAACACTGAGAAAACCTTATTTAATCTATCCCTTATTTGGATGGATTCAGATTCTTTATCATTTTTGCTGCCATAAATAATGATGCAATGAATATCCTAGTGTACAATTACTAGTCAACCAGTAGTAGCAATTATCTATAGTTTAATTTCTTAGAGAACTATGTGTTCTCTTTTTCTCCTTTTAATGCACATTTACCAGTTCTTATTATACTATTTGAATACTTCTTTGAAATAGAGTATAAACAATAAGAACATGAATGAGTGAAAAGCTACAAATGTTTCAAAGATGTTGGAGAGGCCTCAGTGCCTCCTGGCATTAACTTTTGATCTGCTGATTTTGTACCCACATTTGCTCCGTCCTTAAACAATTAGAAGGCCTTAGGAAAAAAGTATTTTTATTTTAACAGCTGACGTGACAACATGCTATTATTCCTAATTTTAAAAAACTAAGTGTAACAAACTAGAATTTTAAAAACTGGTAATTTTCATTTTTTCATGAGAAAATAAATTGATATAGCCATGAGGTAGATTTTTCTACTAGAAGGTACTTGGCAGTGCTCACTTTAAAGCAGGACAAGAGACGTGATTACATCGAGGTAGAAGCCTCAGTGCCCAAGACTTTACTTGCCCTTTTTCTAGTAGTTCCTACTAAAATACTGCTGCTTGGGTGTGGCTGTTGTCTTCTGGGAGGTATTAGGTTGCATAAACATTAGAATTCAACAATAAATCTTTTTGGCCCTTGACTAGCTGGTATAGATAACTTTTCTTGCATACAGTAAAGTGTTTATCATCTTATTTGAGGGAGACAATTTTCTATGGGTTTCTCATGATTCTGCACATCTTTTGAGCAGAGGCACTAGCCAGGCTTTGTTTCTAAATTATCTTTTCAATGATGTTTTTATAATGAACAGCCTTGAAAGACAGAGATATTGTCTCCATCCAGAGCAAAGGGCAGATGTACTATCTGGTATAATAAAGATGCTATAAAGCAAAGTTGGGCAATTTGCTTACAGCCTGTTATACAAGATTTGGGTTTGCTAAGCTTGGGGTTCTTAGGCTGTGACATAAACCCACTGTGTGAGCAGCATCTATCTGGACCCCTGTATCTGACCTCACGACATCTGGGGCCTGGGGAACAAACAAGAACATGAAGTCCGTGGTACTTGCTTGCTGTGAGTTATAAAGTCTTTTGTCTCTGATCTAGTAATCTCATGTCTTCTCCGAACATCCATGAAATTATGGCAAGCACGTTAAGCTGTATGTAGGACAAAATCCCAGACACTCTACATTTCTTAACAACATTCTACCTTTCAAAACCTATAATTTATGAGAATGTTCCACCCTGCAAAGCACCATTTTTATTTTCCTCCTCTTTCTTCCTCTCCAGTCCTGTTGAGTTAGTCAGGGTAACTAAGAGTATGAAGCTGACAACTGATTTTAGCTCCTGGAACAATGCAGAGTAGAAACTCTAGTTTGGTCACAATGCTGTTGTTATCTCATGCAGCCTTGGCCCTAGCTGGGACCTGGAAGAAATCAAGCTCTTGGGAGGCACCTCAGTGGTTGCTCTTCTATGTTTCCATGGAAATACCAGAATCCACTCTTGCGTTATATGCCAGAGAATGTTACCAGAGCCTTGAACTGAAAAATCAATAAGGACACCGAGGATGGAAACTATAATGGTTAACTGAAAATATAGTGAAAATTCTATGCACATATCTAATTTTTAGCAGAACACAAAATAAAGTTAATCCAGTACACAGGAGGTAGAATGAAAGATTTAAGCAGGGGCCCCTAGGTGGCTCAGTTGGTTAAGCGTCCGACTCTTGGTTTCAGTTCAGGTCATGATCTCGCAGCTGTGGGGTGGAGCCCCATGTCAGGCTCTGTGCTCAGTGCAGAGTCTGCTTCTGGTTCTCTCTCCCTCTCACTTTCTCTCTTTCTCTCTCAAATACATAAAGAAAATCTTTTTTAAAAAAAGAAATATTTAAGCTAAGTAATTCTTTCTTAATCCTCTCTTAATACTATTTAAAACAATTTCTTTGATGGTTCAAAATTGGGATAGAGATCTAGATTTTACATATTATGCTACCCATAAGAGTAATGCAGTCATCACTGAAATAAGACCAAACAGTGGTTCGGGAGGCATAGGAAATATGGAAAGGCAAATGCAAATATGCTTGAGTCTCAGGAGGAAAAACAATACTCTAGTAATTAATTTCTCAAAGCTATTCACAACAGGTAAAAATAGAGCTACCTCTCCACACCAGCTCATTGTGACAAAGCATAATTGTAAGTTTCACCACACATTCTAGTCACTGTCTTGCCATTGTCATTGGATCTCCCCAAGAAGTCACTGTGGCTTGTGGCCAAGAGTCATTCAAAGGAAATTGATAACTCCAGAATGCCCCACTTTAAGTAACCTTGGTATGAGCAAATCCACTAACATAACAGACATCGGTAGCTGTTCTATTACCGGAGGAGAATTTGCTTCGAATAAGTATTCTCCCCAGGTTTTCTTTAAATAGCAGAAATCCAATGTGCCTAAATGTCTGTTTACTCTCCTTTAAGTCTTCAAGTTCACAGGCAGGGAATATAGGTAGCTGACTAAAGATTAGTTGAAACTGGAGTTGAAGCACTTCTGAAATTATAATTATGAAAAAGTAATTACATTAAATTGACTCAGTGTTTTGGAAATATGCCAAACACTTAAAAATGAATAATGCCTTTTACCTTCTCCCTCAATACCTGTTAGCCAAAATGACAGAGTTTAACAGAAGATGTTGCTACTGCTGAAAAACCTGATATCACAGACTCCCAGAACTAGCCTTGGTTTCATCTATTCAATTGACTTATTTTGCAGTCTTGGGTCCAGAAAGTTTAAGTAATTTGCCAGCAGGTAACCAGACTTCCCGCCTTTTTTATAACATTATATTTATTTTTATTCAAATCACATACGAAATAATGTGCTTGCTGTAGAATATTTAGAAAATGCATAAAAACACAAATAAGGCAAAAATTATGCATAATCCATGCACCCCAAAGTTAGCCACTATTACCATTCCAATAATTTTCCTATGAATTTATTTTTACAGAATTAGAATCATGCCATGGATATCATTTTATAAACTATTTTGTTTTCACATAATAACATCCTCTAGACTTTTCCATGGTGTTGAATATTATTTTACTGTATTACAACATGAATATCCATCTACAATCAGTTACTTCAGAATGTGAATCTATAATTGATTGTTTAATTAATCCATATTATAGGGATAGTTATTTTCAATATTTTATTATTAGAAACACTGTGCTCAAGAGACGTAAATCTCTATGCACCTTTCTGTTTCTTTCGAATACATTATTTAAAGTGAAATTTGTTGGTTTAAGTGGAAAAATGCTTTAAACTGCCACAACCACTCCCTCAAAAAGTTGTATCAGTATTAATTTCAGCCACACACTCATCAACAATGGTCATTATTATTTTTGAAACTCTTTTCCTGAATGACAAGCATTGCTGATTTGCCTTTATTTATTACTGGAATTTGATTTTATTTTCTTTAAGTTTATTGGCCATTTAAATTTTATATTCTTTAAATTGCCCAAGGCTAATTCATTTGCTTCCCAATTTATCATATGTGCAAGCAATTAGGATTTTCTTTCAATGTTTGTTTTTGTTTGCTTATTTTTTGTTTGGTTCATTTTTAGTACCATTGCTGTGGCTTCTCTAATAAATAAAGCATGAGTGATTGCTTTATAACGAAAGAGAAGCAACTGTATATACTTATTGATTCGTGGCAAAGCAAGGCCTAAGAACCAAGATTTGTCCAAGAACATTCCAAGAACAGTGTCCTAATATCCTTAACTTGGTCCCCAAAGGCTTCAACATAAACAAGTTCTGACAAGGTAATTAGTTCTGCTTTATTTGTTGGAGAAATGGTAGGAATATATAATTAACCACTGTCTAGATCTCCCTGCCCTCTAAAAATATAAAAATCGTTATTCTAATGATCTGTATATCCCAATGCAAACGGAAGTTTCAGTGCTTATTTTGGAAATTATCTTATTGTAGTATTAGGGAAAAACTAACAATTGCCATGGGTTTTCTCTCCTACAGACAGAAGTTCAAAGAATTCCTCAGCATCATATGAGATCACGCATTATTGCCTTGACCACTTCTGCCCATTCCTGGCAAGATCTACGGTAACTGGAATTGTCCTCAGGAGATACACGGGGGGCAGGGCAGCCAGCCAACCTCAAAAGAAATCTTTCTACCATTGAACAACATAGGTGTATTTCACTCCCTTTTCCCCTAGATCTTCTAGAAGCTCTCATGTTATTTTATAATGCAACTCTTCCCTGATATTCTGTATTTCTCTGAGCAGGGAACAGGAAAGACATAGTAAGTTTATATGCTAAATAAAGATGGCTCATCCTTAGGTCTGAAAGACTGAGGCAGAAGAAGAGAGAAGCCATCACCGTTTAAAAACACAAATCTCAACCAAAGCGTATTTAACTAGCAGCTATTGTTTAAGGGAACGTCTCTTTATGTTGGCATGCTGGAAGATGCCATATGGATCGGGGGTCAATCTGTAAGAACAGCTCATTTGGATATGCTAAAAGACGAAGATAAAAACATTTAAAAGGACGAAATCTTTCTACTAAAGATACTCCTGATACTATTGTCCACAAACCTGGAGTACTCTCCCTAGAAGGCTACTAAACTTGGATATAATTCCCCAGAGCTCAAATACATTTCTTTCCTTATTGCTCCAGAAAGTAAAATTAAGGGGTATGGAGGAAAACAGATTCCAGTCATCAACTCAGTCCCCTTTGCACAAGCTTTTCTTTTTTTTTTTTTTAAGATTTTATTTATTTATTTGACAGAGAGAGACAGCCAGCGAGAGAGGGAACACAAGCAGGGGGAGTGGGAGAGGAAGGAGCAGGCTCATAGCGGAGGAGCCCGATGTGGGGCTCGATCCCAGATCGCTGGGATCACGCCCTGAGCCGAAGGCAGACGCCTAACCGCTGTGCCACCCAGGCGCCCCTGCACAAGCTTTTATCCAACTTGTCCTTGTCTCCATTTATGCTCCCCCCCCACAAATAACATTAAAAGTATATGGTAGAAAGTCAGGAAGTAAATTAGTATCTGATAAAACACTTTATGAACAATGTGACTGAGAAATGACAAATCAAAGTTTTCCCTAGTAATCATTTTAAAGGCACAGCTTGTGATTTCATAACATTTGTACATTAATACTTTCTCTTAAAAATAATGTTTAAATGATTCTTGGCACTGTCTTTTTATTCACTGTAATTCTGTACCTACATACAATCTAAAATTCCTTCATTTCATAGAAAGCTTTCTTTAAACAGAAAAGGGAAGTAGAGAATTGAATGCAATTATTTCAAGTGTGAGTTGGGCATGGCCATATAAACATGAAACGTAAAGTGGAAAATTGAAACAATCATCCAGGATATCCAAAGTGGGGAAAAGCTTTCCACTGCATTTTTGTAGATAGATGCGGCCTTAATTAAGATGTGGCCTTAATTCTCCAACAGGACTTCCACTGGACGAAAACTGAATAGGTTGGCATATCTCTCACAAGGTATTGTTAACCTGTCTCAAAAGTCTCTTCAATGAGGGGGAAAGTGGAGTGGCGGTTTTTCCAATTGCAGGTGCATTCACTCAGGCGAAGACAGACAGAAATAGGGCACAGTTGTTGTCTAAGCCTTCTTTCCCAAACTTGTTTTTAAGGTTTTATGGCAAGGAAACATGTGCTTTTCTCCTGCTATTGGGCTTTCAGATGATTTTTCTACACAGAAAAGAAGCCTCTGGCATTTTTTACATTGCAACCAGCAGTTGCTTGGCTGCACTATCAAAGCAGGCCCAGCAGCTCCTCTTGAATGGAGAATCCAAGACCCACCACAGACTCTGGCTGCACTAATGAACTAAGAACACAGATTCCGCTGGGCCCCAGCAAGGCAGCAGGGGGGACATAAAATCCACGGAGATGGGACCGGGCTTCAGCCATAAAGAATCAACTTGTCTTAGCAGGTGCTGTAAGTCCCAACATTTGCTGACCATATAAAATAAAGTGGCTAATGGACAAAGCAAAAATGTAAATATACCATAAACAGTTATTTTGTTATTCTTCTTGGCATTGGTCATATCAAGTTTTGGTGTTTTTCTACTGTTTTTTATATTAAGCAAACTTAGATGTAAATTTTTTCCACAAAATAGTAGAGCCTGGTCAATTACTTTCCTAAATTCATTTTAACATAATAATATTCAGAAGCATTAGAGTAGAATGTCTTCGACCTGAGCATATCCTAAAACAGTTATCCTGGTGAAACTGAATGGATTCATCTCGCAATGGAAGAACCAGAGAAACAAGCAAACTGCTTCCTCTGATCTAGGCGGCACTTGAAGGAAAATACAAAAGCAGTGTTTCCCAGTCATTAGCATGTAGAGAAGTCCGGGGCAGTGGTTAAGGACCCAGGCTTCCCAATCAGAAGTATCCAGGTTCAAATCCCCAGTCAATTGTTTACCAGGTATGTAACTTCTCTGAGACTCAGTTTACTTGATCTGTAAAATGGGAATAAAAATACCTTCCTCACAGAATTGTGGGCAGGTTAAAATAAAATAATATTGTTAAGCACTTAGAAGAGTCTAAAATACAGTGAGCATCCAACAAATAGTACCTTACTGTTGTTACTATTGGTTATTTATACCCTAGTTCGTCCAAAAATAGATTTAAGGTTGCCTATAAAGATAAATAAAACACAGCAAAATAACGCACATCAGTAGATGAAGAGAAAAGGGGTAAAAATAAGGGGATTTTTTGTGGGGTTTTTTGTTTGTTTGCAAAGAATCCATTTGGCTCTATGGTTCAATCAGATTAAAATTTGTATTTCTTCTTCATGAACTACTCATCAAACACACAGCAATAAAACCAAGGCACAACTTAGCAACACGAAAAGGACTCCTGGGAGGACTAAAAACTTTATTTTTATTTCACTTGAGGTCACGGACTCTTGTTCTTGCTCCCATGAAAATACCAGTTATCAGGAAATAGGCTATAAACTTTAGTGGCTGGGGCACGAGTACCAAGAAGCAGAATAACGTGGCCTCAATTGATTCTGGCCTAAAAGACCCATCCAAACTTCTCTTTCACTTTGCACTTAGATTTTTTCCACTCCCATCCCTTTGCTGATTTCCATGCTTATCAGGGTGTGCAACGCTGCACTGTTATTTAGTGAGACCTCAAAAAATAAGATCCTATAATAAATTTTATTTTAGAAAAGATATGCCACATCACTTTCAGTGCCGGATCTCTAGGGAGGTGAAGCATCTTGGCATCTAAATTTACGGAAGTCTACTTTTGAATATTAATTATGTATTGCACTACCTCCTCACATAATTATTTTTGCTATAAATTTTGCTACAGCGAGCTGTAGGATTAGCATTTTAAAGACTTGCTGGAGATGGGAGTTCAACCAATAAACATAAACACTCTTGGCCTCCTGTTGAGATATGCTTTAATTTGTAATGCTCAAGATACATGTTTATTCTGACAGTCTGAGCATTGGGAAGACTCTATCAGAGAAATGAAAAGAAAAAGACATTTCCTCTTAAATGCCAAGTCCAGTTGAATGGCTATGGTTCCCTGGAACCCTTTGCTGAGAAATATTTTGGGGGCGTGTATAAGCTCAAAGGGAAAGAAGTCTGCAACCAACAAACGACATCTATCATGGGCCAAGGAATAAGGAGGTAGGAGCATAATGGCAGGTATTTGCCCTCCCTGCTATATACACTGACATACACACCATATATATATGCATTTAAAGCCACTGAAAGTTGCTCAGAAGAATTTTAAACGATAAGCCAAGCAGTTCCTCCAAATCCACGGAACTCTTGTCACTCTTTTAAGCTGTCATGCCCAGTAAAACACAGTGGAGGTGAGTCCCAAGCTGGTGCTCAGCCAACAGAGTCAGCTGGAATTACTACTGAGCGCAGGAAGTCACCCTGGAAAAGCCCCAGTAGGTGGATGAGGAAGGTGGGTTAAGAGGGGAAGTGGTTATTACTTTTCTCTCAAATGTGCTTTCTTTTATAGAGCAAAGAATATTACAGAATATATCTTTGGCAGCAAAGCAGAGAACTGATTTAGACTGGTCTTGTAGAATTATGATTCAGACTGGTCATGTAGAATTAGCCCTGAAGAGAAATGCTTCCTTTTAAGCAAATATATCACTGCCACCCACATCAGTCTGAGCTAGCCTGACAATGGGCTGTGCCTGTAATCACAGCCACTGAGTGTCTCCACTTCTCCACTGGCCAGCATCTTTACAGTAACTAGGGAGACTAGCTCATAACCTAGGTTCAGCCTGGCAACCTTTCCCAATATCCCTATGGGCCACAAAATGTTGAGGGAAATATCCTTGGCCCCTTTTCCTGAGTTGCAGACCATGTGTGTCTCATCTTACATGGCTGTTTTCCTTCGTTGTAACTGGGTAGGAGAGAGGGGGCTGCCCAAACAGGCTTCAGAACAAAATGAAATCTTGTCATTTAAAAATGATCATTAAAGGAAGAAACACTGCATCAATAGTTTTTATTTCTGTTCCTGTTTAAAATTTCTTCCTAAAAAAAAAGCTGTAAGATGATTTAGGGGGGCAAAGGGATCATATATTGGATGATTCTGTTTATATAAAATATCCGAATAAGGAAATCCAGAGAGACAGAAAGTAAATTGCAAGGGGTGATGAAAATGTTTAAGAACTTGATATAAATGATGGTTGTATAACATTGTGAATGTACTAAATGTCACTTTAAAATGGTTAATTTTGTGTTATATGAATTTGTGAATTTCAATTTTTTGAAAGATAATTTGTAGGGACAATTGGTGAAATGTGAATATGAGCTTGATATTAAATGATATTGTGGAATTATTAGTTTTTTCAACTATAATAATAGTAAAGTGTCATCGTTATTGGAAATGAAATTTTTTTATTTTTTTTTTTAAGACGCCTGCAGAGACAGGCAGCAAAAGCAAAAACAGACAAGTGAGACTATATCAAACTAAAAAGCTTCTGCATAGCAAAGGAAGCAATCAACAGAATAAAAAAACAACCTACAGAATGGGAGAAAATATTTGCAAACCACATACCTGGTAAGGTGTTAATATCCAAAATATCCAAAAGGAACTCCTATAACTCAGTAGCAAAAGCCAAATTAATCATAGTAAAAAACAAGCAAGGGACTTGAATAGACATCTCTTCAAAGAAGATATATGAATCACGAATAGCTACATGAAAAGGTGCTCATCATCACTAATCACCGGGGAAATGCAAATCAAAACCACAATGAGATATTACCTCATTGTTAGGATGGTTATTATATATATAAAAAAAAAGAAAGATAAAAGGTAAGTGTTGGCAAGGATATAGAGAAATTGAACATCTTGTACTCTGCTAGTGGGAATGTAAAATGGTACAACCACTATGGAAAACAGTATGGAGGTTCCTGAAAAATTAAAAATAAAACTACCTTATGATCCAGCAATCTCATCTCTGGTATATATAAAAAAGAATTGAAATCAGGATCTTGAAATAGTATCTGCATTCCCACGTTCATTGTGGTATCATTCACAAAGCCAATATATGGAAACAACCCAAATGTCCCCTTAATTTATCTAAAGAAAGAAAATGTGGCATACAGATTCAATGGAATATTATTCAGCCTTAAAAAAAGAAAACTGTCACCTATGACAACATGGATGAACCTGGAGAATGTTATCCTAAGTAAAGTAAGCTAGTCACAAAAGGAGAAATACTGCATGATTCCTCTTATATGAGATATCTAAAGAAGTCAAACTCACAGAAGCAGGAAGGAGAATGGTGGTTGCCAAGCGCTGAAGGGAAGGGGGAATGAGGAATTATTCAACAACTCTACAGTTTCAGTCATGCAAGATGAATAAGTTCCAGAGATCTCCTGTACAACATTGTGCCTAAGGTTAACAATGCTGTATTGTGCATGTAAACAAATTTAAAGAGTAGTTCTCACATAAAGTACTCTTACACAGAAAGAAGACATGATGAACTTTTGGGGGGTGATAGATATGTTTATTACCTTGATTTGGATAGTGGTTTCACAGGTGTATGCATATGTCCAAACTTATCAAATTGTATACATTAAATATGTGCAGTTTTTATATATCAATTATACCTCAATACAGTTCATAATTTTAAAAAGATGTGTGCAGAAGTCTTTGGCATAGAGTCATGATGTCTGCAACTAGTTTCTAACAGTTCAGCAAAAATCATATATTTCTATATTGAGAGAGGTTAAAGAAAAATATTTTAGATTGTTGAATCGAAGTGGAGGCTATAGGGCTGTTCATTTTGATATTCTTTCTACATTTCAATATGTTTGAAATTTCAAAAGTACAGAGAGAAATTTAAAAAATATTTTCCTGAAATTAATCAATACATTAATTAGCTAATGGATGCAAAAAGAATTTTTGAGCACCTACTTGATTTCAGGCGCTGTGCTTGGTACTCAGGATATAATAATGAGCAAAACAGATGTGATCTCTCTTATAAAGCCTCCAGCCCAGTGAGAGAACCCATAAGTAATTAGGCAGCACTATAAAGCTATGATGGGAAGATACAGGATGCCAAGGGAATGCACAGGATGGGCTGGAAGAGTCAAGAAAACTTCCCAGAGAATGAAAGACAAAGACTGAGCCCTGGAGGATCTTATTCACAGTCAGTTAAGTAAAGAGAACAAGCATTAATAGGTAAAACCAGCAGAATTAAGACCTAGAGGTGAGACTCAGCCAGAGGCTGTAGATCAAAATGCCTACAGAAGCCAGACCAATAGCGTAAATGAATGAAAACAGGAAGCAGCCCCATTAAAAGGGGACTATCCACTATAATGGCACTGCCACTCAATGTCAGCCAACAGGAAGTCATGTGGGAGGGAAAAAAATCAGAAAATCATGGCGGTCAAGTGATTGCCCTAGTTGTACAGGGTGCTTCCACTCTTCTCTCTTGACTTTGAAGGTGTAGCCCCTTCCTAAAGGGAAGAAGGGTGGCAGCCAAAACAATGTTCAAAGCATTAGAAAAACACCAAGGATGGAGAAGTAACCATGACCATGACCACTAGCCAGGCACAGATCAGTACTATACTCATGCAATCTAGGGCCTTCCCAGTGTACATAGTTTTCATTTAATTGTAAGTACAATTGGAGAGCGAGGTGCAGGCATATGGTGGTCATTCCTAGAGGTGCAAAATCTTAGCATTCTGAGTTGAACAGTTGTCATTCTAGAGCTACTTAAGCATAACCATGTAGCAAGTGGATCAAAGGGCTTACGGTTTTGTTTTGTTTTGTTTTGCTTGCCTGCCTATAGCCAGATTGATGCGACTCATATTAGAGACTTGGGTGAACAAAAGCCCTAACTTTCTTCCTCCCTTATTTTTGCTATAGTACAGACAGAGGTAGAGAAAGACAAAGGAATGGGATTTTAGAAGGAGAAAACATCTTGAGATTAGAAAATCTTGAGATTAATATGGTGTTTATTCTTTTGGAAATAAATAAATTAGGCTAAGCAGTTTTGAGTTACCCTTCTTCTAAGGCTACTCTTTTAAGTAGGGGGTTAATGTTAATAGATTTGAGGAGGTTTGGCAGTTTGGGAAGGTGTCCAGTACTATGTTTAAGATTTCAGTCTGGAATCTTTGAGGGGCTTCTGCAAAATCCATGACAATCTCCTGTGTCCAAAGAGACGCTAAGATATCTATGAATAAAAAAGTGGCATCTAAGGGTGCCCACTTTACAATTAGGGCCCTTGAAGAGAATTCTCCCTGTTTCCTATCTTGAAACACATCTCTTGGTGGGTTATTTTATTCTATTCTGGAGCCTGAGAAGAAGCCAGACTGCTAATTCGCAGCTCCAGCCCTTTGAAGTGCCATTGATATTCCAAACTTGGGGAGCCTCCCGCATCATAATGGAATCTTCAACCCACCCCCAGCCACACTACAAATAAACTTGCTCCAAGGAACCTGCGAGCAGCCCTGCGCACCAACGCCAGCTGACCTCTGAGAAAAGGGCTCGGGCAGCATAAGCTTTGCAAAGGAAAATAAAATCCTCAGCATGGAGCCTCAAACAAGAAAAACAGTGAGATATTTAAACCTGACCATTTCTTTTTAAAGACTTGGGTGTTCTTCAGAAAGGGAATTTCCCTCCCACCTCAGAAGGGTCCAAAGTGTTACTCATATTATTTACAGAGCTTTGAAGTGTGTCTCCAAAGTTTGAGTTCAGCTCCGAGGAATGTGAGGGTCAAATCATTTTCCCTTTCTGATGAAGGAAGGCTGTGAATTTAATACCACAATTTATTCAAAACAAGGAAATACACTGAGGCACTCTTCACTAGGAATGCACACAGTAGACAGTTGGAACCGTATCATACTCCAAAGAGTTTGTACGGTTTGGCCAACAGTGGTGATACGTTTAATGAGGCTTCTGGTTAATCCCTTCCTACTAGCCTCAGCACCTGTAAAATGTAAGACACTTTGCTTCTAATAATAGGACTTGATTGAATTTATTTAAACAATGTTAGAGTCATCATTTTCTAAAAGCAAAATAATTAAAGATATATTCCTACAGTATGTGTATATTTTATGAAAACTGGAGGTTAAATAGCACATCTGGGGCATCTGGCTTTTCCTGGTAACCCTCCAGGTGACCTCCCTTTAAAAAGTGGCCTTTTGAGCTTTATTATCTTAACAAGAACCCCCATTTATATAGCTGCTTTCTTTATGGAGCTTGAAGCACTTTGTTGACCTTGGAATGCCCTTCATGCATAGGAGGATGCTCTCCCTAGCCTACAGAGATGGTGAGACATTCACAGGCCAAAACCCAAAAGGCTTGGCTGCCTGCAGTTGGTGCTGAGTGAGCATCCAGAACTGTTCTCTCAGCTGGAATGACCCAGGAATACTTCAGTTTGCAGGACCCAGCAGTGTGCTGCCACTACATACTTGAAGAGGCTCTAAGTGGTCCAACATTCTGAGTCAAGTTTGTGCTTTCTACTTACTGGTTGGTAATCTTAAGCATATAGCTTAAATGCCTATAGCCTCCACTTCCACATCTGTAAAATGGGATTAATAATACCTACTTCACACATCTGTTATATAACACTGTTGCCTTCGTATGTTTGCCTATCTGTCTCCTCCTATTAGTTTATATATAGCTGAATTAGAGTTCTTGATTGAATAAATATTGAATGATCTGGCACTGTGCTCATAGCTTTACTTAGATTATTTTATTTAATTCTCACAAAAACACATGAGCTAAGTTTAATTATTAGCAGACACAGAAAATTGATACTTAGAACAGTTAAATAACTTGCCTGCATTCATAAACTAGTTGGAATCAGGGTTTAAGGCAAAGTACTCTGCCTCTATAGCTTGTAAGCTTAACCAGAATATCATTTCTTATTCTTGGCTATCTCAAATCCTAACATAAACAGCAGGCATGCAAATAAAGGATTGTAATGTAAAGTACTAAGGAGACTTGGTAAAATGCATTTTCTGGTGATTTTATGTTTTGTTCCAGTCATTTTAAATAAACTTGGCTCACCTTGGGATGCCCATACTAAACCACATAAAAAGTTTACAACATTGTCACAGTGAAATTCCTTCAAGTCTCTCTCCCTGGCCAGCATATCTCCTCCCTCTCACACTCCTCTTGCCTGGTTTCCTACCAGCCTTCATTTGAGGCTATTCCTTGACTCTGGCCTTCCACCTTCCTGGTGACCTGATGTTAACTTCTTCTGCAGAAGGTCAGATACACCCAGGGTCTTTAAACTGGGCTATGTGTACCTCTAGAAATATAAAAGAATTTACCAAGGGTTGTGTGTGGTCAGGGGAGGTTTTAAAGGAATCGTTTCCAGATCTTCAACTTTTATATATCCTCTTTCCTAAAACTAATTTTACCTGAGGGAAAGCTTATTGAAAAAGAACAAGCTCATATTTCTCACTTCCTCTTTTATTTCTCCTGTTTTACCCAAAAGATAATGCTTTTCTCTTTCTTCCATTCTTACCAAAGGTGCATGACCCCAGGGCATAAAGATCTCGAGGGTGCCAAACAAAGAGACACTTGGAAAATAGTTGTGTTTGTCATTATCTCCTATTCTTTTCTTTCAACCACATTGAAGGAGGACCTAATTGTCAGCCAGTGGATCGTTAAAAATATTTTTTTGATTATTCATTTGTATGGTATATCAGAATTTCAGAGAGTTAAAAAATGTTACTATAACAAAACTTCTTCCCTTCCCATTTACTGAACAAGTATTTCACTATTTTCACTTATAAGAACTGAACTTTTTTAATTTATAAAAATGAAAAATAAGATAAAAAATTATGCTGAAGACTGTCCCATTCTAGCAATGCTGAGACATCCATTATTCAATTACACTAAAATTTAATTGAACTAATTTAGAAAGTAAAGGCTTAGCCATCCTATAAGAAATGCATTTTCTATAAAAATTTGTTTGAAATTATCAAAATGTGTAATGTGTGTTTTTTAACCAATTGTGTACTATCAATAACCGTAATTCAGTCAATAATATTTTAACATTCACAACTTGATGGTTGGAGGAAAAAATTTAATTAAAATATCAATGTATAGGGGCACCTGGGTGGCTCAGTCAGTTAAGCATCTGCCTTCAGCTCAGGTCATGATCTCAGGGTCCTGGGATTGAGCCCTGCTTTGGGCTCCCTGCTCAGCACGGAGCCTGCTTCTCCCTCTCCTCCCTGCTCATGCTCACTCTTACTACCTCTGTTGCTATCCCACTCTCTCAAGTAAATAAATAAAATCTTTAAAAAACAAATAAAGTATCAATCTATATACATATTTTGTAGCAGAGAATTATGATATATATAGTGGTCTATAAGACTTTCAGGCATAAAATATATTACATAAAGATAAAATTATCTGGGGAAAGTGGAGTGGAAATACAAGTTCAAAAGAAAAATAAATGATGTAAACATTCAGCCCTGTAAAAGGAGAGCTTATTTGTATATTTTCAAATAAGTGATGGTGGATTTCAAATCAATACTCAGATCCCATTGGATGTATTTTAAAGAGTGATAGAACAATTTTTTTTAAAGGGTCAACATTTAGAATATTTTATTTAAAAGGTCAATAATTACAATCAAAATACATCCTTTCAACTATTCTGTTTACACTTAAAATGTATAAGAGGATATGAAATTTTTCAACTACCCAAGCGAGATGGGTTCAATTACAGCATATCTATTCCATGGCATATTATACAGCTGTTAAAAAAGTTAGTGCCTATAAAAACTGGTAGGGAGATATCTTTGGATATATTGTTGGGAAACAAAATTAAGGTGCTTAACAGTGTTTATGGTGTGCAATCTTCTGTGCCAAAAAGACAAGGAGTAAAAACATACATATTTGTACCTGCTAAGACTGATATAAGGGAACACTGGGAGAATAAAAACATGATCAAGAAGGACAAAGTAGACAGGGTTAAAGTGGGATTGAGGCTTTTCAGTGTATGCCTTTTATATCATTTTGATTTTGAACCATGTATTATAATTGATTAAAAGAAATACCAAAAAAAAAAGAAGAAGAAGAAGAAGAAGAAGAAGAAGAAGAAGAAGAAGAAGAAGAAGAAAGTTTCACCAACCACAACCCAGTGTTGAGCCTGATACATTTTTATTAGGTGACCTCATCTAGGAATATTTCTGAATTAAGACCCAATCTTGAGGTCCCTTGGACATGTTTTTTTCTGTATGACTGTGGATGCATATTTTATTGATTTTGCTGCAGGAACAGTAATTGCTAAATTGGAACTCCATGAAATGCATGCCTCTACCCCACGGCAGCTTAATTTATTTAATGGTTTTGAGTAATTTACAAAAAGTGACTTAGGGGTTTTTTGGCTAGCTCCCTATATTTCTCCTTTCTTCCTCATTCCAATAGTCAATTGAGTCTGGTACATTTCGTTGAGCATATTCAAATGTAGAACAGAACTATTTTAATGGCACATTTAGTACCCATTTGTAATAATGTTTTCAGTCATTAAAATGTACACTAGGGAGAGCCATGACAGCAGCACTAACTAATTACAGTCATGCAGAAATTGGGATGAAGAGAAAGAGGCCAGTTCTCTCACACCCTATTCCATTTTTTTACCAGCATTTTGACCTCAATGAGACCTCTGTTCCCTTGATCCCCCATTTTCTGCTAGTCTATCAGCCCCCTCTGGCTGCATTTCCTTCCCTACTGAGCCAGGACCCCATGATGCATCATTTCAACCTCCCTCTTTTCAGCACCTTCAATTTCCTCGACCCTTTGCCTTCGCCACATACCCCCTACCAACCTCCAACTCCTGATTCCTCCAGTCATCCATCTTCTCTATGCCTACACGGAGACTGCCAAGAACAGCTGGAGAGAAGCACACAACACCACAGATTGGTGCCACTACAGATCTATGTTTTCTGATCTCAGCTGAATTCTCAACACCATTCTCAAACTGTCCTCAGTCAGCTCCCGCTCACATTCCCCTCTAGAGCTATTCTGAACCCTTGCCCCATTCCCCTCCTTCCCTCATTCTGATGACCTTGCCCCATGTTCTGCAAGAACTGAAGCTGTCAGTGTGTGATCCTTCTCCTGTCAGACTAGAATTTGTGATGGGCTCTCTGGCCAATGAGACCACAGGATTGAGGTGGAATACAGGGTGGGAAGTACCACTTTCTGCAGGGCCTGTGCCTACCCTGGGGACCATAATCATGTCCAATTAAGAACTGCTGCCTGAAACTCTAGTCTACTTCCATGCTACCTTCTCTCACATCCTAGTCATTCCCTACTTCACAGCAAACCTACTTCCACTTTCCCTTTTTCAAGGAAACTATAGTTCCTACATCTCTTGCAACATCCAAGGTCCTAATCATATCTAAAGTCTCTACTTAGTCCTTATCTTTTTTGACTTCATATAATTTGGCCATAGGGACCACACTCTCTTCTTAGCCATCAGTCTCTCCTTAATCCCCTTCTAGAATAATTTTTGCTCAGTTCCATTTCTTGACCTCCCTTTCTCTGTGTTCCTTGGGGCACATCACCACATTTTACCCACTGGGCAATCTCATCACCTCCCATAGCTTTATCCTCTCCATAAAGACAACTATCATATGATTTCTCTCATCTATGGAACATAAGAACTAGGATGATCAGTAGGGGAAGAAAGGGATAAAGAAAGGGGGGCAATCAGAAGGGGGAATGAAACATGAGAGACTATGGACTATGAGAAACAAACTGAGGGCCTCAGAGGGGAGGGGGGTGGGGGAATGGGATAGACCGGTGATGGGTAGTAAGGAGGGCACGTATTGCATGGTGCACTGGGTGTTATACGCAACTAATGAATCATCGAGCCTTACATCGGAAACCGGGGATGTACTGTACGGGTAACTAACATAATATAATAAAAAATCATTAAAAAAAAAAAAAAAGAATGAATTCAGTTTCTTCCCTCAAGAGACTGGCTCCTACTCCACATATTTCCAGATATCCTGATAGATATTTTCTCTACCCAAAAGCTCAAGAAATAAACGGAGATCAGCCTAAACATCCTCCTCTGTACATGCAATTAGGCATCAAGTTTCGGCACACCTTCTTCTAAATGTCCTCTACTCCCACTGCTCCCCTCTATCCCTCATATCTCTCTGTGTCATTTAGGACCCTATCACCTCTCACCCAGATAACCATGCAGCCCCAGTGCCTGATGCAGAGTTGACACTCAGTCAGCTCATTTTTGGATGGAGAAGTGAATGAATATACAAACTGGACTAAACCACAGTCTCATTACTTCTAGTCCATGCTATGCACAGCAGCAAAAGTCCCTTCCAAACAACAAATCTGACCATATCTTTTCCCTGCTTAAAACCCTTCAAAAGTTCACCATTACCTGTAGAATAAAATCCAAACTCCTCATATCTGTAGCCTCTGGCGACCTTTCCAACTTCATTTCCCGTCATTCCTTCAATAATAATAATCTGTAACACTTTGATCACTTACGGCATGTAAGGCACTATTCAAAGCTCTTTAAATTGATGACCTCATGTAAACCTCGCTCTCCACCTAGAAAGTACATACGATTAATTTGCTCACTTTTCAGATGACAAAATTAAAGCACAGAAAGACTGAGTAACTTCCCAGGATCATGCATGTAGAAAGTGGCAGAGGCTGGAGTCAGCCCAGCCATGACCCTTGAATCCATGCTCTCTGTGCTATGAGCACTGCCTCACTTGCACCCTGTTACAGCCAAAATAAATCACTAGCTCCACCTTGTACCTGCTAAGTTCCTTAACTACTCCGTGGTTTTGGTCATGCTCTTCCAAAGGGACATTCAAGGTTCTAATCAAATTGTCCTCCCCCTACCAAATTGGCTACACTCCAATTTGATTCTCAGTACACAAAAAGACTTCACTTCTGCTTGGAAGCCTTCCCTGACCTTCCCAGACTATTACTGTTCCTCAACCAGATCCCTTCACTATTTTATAATTAAATGTATTATAACATTTAGTACACTGTATTGTGAATAAATGTGTGTCTCCCCATTAGCCTGTGAGCTTAAGGAATAGAGACCTTTTCTTATTATCACTGAATACATGGAACCCAGCACAGGGTCTATATGTGACAGGCACTCAATCAACAGCACATTAATGAACAGATAAATGATGCTTAGTAACTGATGATGATGACCAAGCTAGACACAGATATGAAAACTTTGACACCAGTCGATCTCAATGCAGGACTACTCTAAGTTGCAATGAGGGAAACAAATTTAAACCAGTTCAATGTATAGATATTTGTTGAATGTCTGCTACAATTATATTTTATTCTGGTAGAAGATAGAAAACATGATGGGCAGCTCAGAGAAGATTCATGGCAGTATCAGGTATGGAACCAAGATGGGAATAATATGAAATGATTAATAAGTGAATAAAAACTTTCCCCAAGTCATCATCAAGGGGTTTTCCCCGTGTATCAGGTACTTTGAACAATCTGTTTGCTTGGTGTTCACTTGGTCTGTTCTGTGTGCTATAGTAGTATAAATTACATAACAAGAGGCAGAGGGAATTAAGCAGGCCCTGAGGGCCTTAATGTTTACTACATTCCTTTTGTGTGGCATTTTCCAGTTTTGCAATCACTTTCACATATAATATCTTCTCACAGATAATGTTATTTCTAGAATTTTGTGTTAAAATGAAACTTTGAAAGATTAATCCAAGATTCTTCACATTGCAAACAAAGGAAAGTGAGGTCTAAAGATTCAGATAATTTGCTTGAGCCCCATTGCCCTTGAGATTATCAAGAATGACCCCTATTTTACAGATAAAAAAACTGAGGCCCTAATAATTTAACTGACTCACCAGTAATAAAGTCCAGATTTAAATCTTAGTTTTCTGACTCCAACATATCAGTTCAGTCAAGACCTGAAGAAAACAAATGTTCCAGATCCATCAGAAAGTGGTATCGCCTGAAAGGTTAGCTGCTGGAGCAAGGTCCTGACTAATTAAAAACCACTGTTATCCATCCACTCAACTATAAAGTAGAAAACAGAGTCCATGTGGCTACATGCAATATATTTTTAATGTATGAATTTCATATAATGTACATTTTCTAAAAATGAAAAGTGATAGTATTTTTTGCAATGGGACAGTAGCACTAATGTACTATTCTATCTCCTAAATAAAACAGGGACTTAGAAAGCTTTTTAAGTATTAGCGCTATATACCACTATTTTAATTTCAACTGAATAGCCAATCATAAATTAAATTAATGAAGGACCATGAACTTCTCTTGGGAAAAAACAACCCAACGACCACTCCTTACAAAAGCATCAGATTTTCTCCTGGTATGGAAATGATCCTAACTGAAGATAAATGTGTATGTATATGAGTACAAAATACTTCCGGTGAAGTAACAGCAGTTAGCATGTTTCATGCTACAGGCTCATAGCACAAAATTATAACTTAGAGATAAAGTTAAGCTCAATTTACAGATAATTTTAAAGCAGTAGTAAGTGCTACTGTTTATCAAGTGTCTGCTCTGTTCTCATGATGCACATATTCTCCTGAAGTTGATGCAATAGCCATTCTAAATGATTTGCACCATCTTGATTATACTATATTCCAGGTCCAAACAAAGATAAATACAAACACACTTGGATTATTGTTTGCTACAGCAAAGAGTTAAAGGCAATCTGAGCATCCATCACTAGGAGAACGTGTAAGTAAAATGAAGCAAATGTATACAGTGGATCCTGGCAGCAGGCAGAAATTAGATAACATGAATAGAACAACATGAACAGACCTGAAAAATAAATTTTGGTAAGAGCATAAGAAATAAAATGAAATTTTTAGCTTATTAGCATTAAAGTAAATTAATAAACAAATACCCACAAAACAACATTATATATTTTTAAAATACATAGAGGTAACTAAAACTATGTGTGGGTAGTTGATACAGTGAGTACTGATAGACCCAGGAAAAGGAATTGGAGAAAGAATAATAGATCAGAAAGAAAATTATGAGGGGTGCTTGGGTGGTGCAGTCGGTTGAACATTCATCTCTTGGTTTCAGCTCAGGTTGTGACCTCAGGGTTGTGAGAACCTACCCCTGCACTGGGCTCCATGCATTTAGTCTGCTTGAGACTCTCTTTCCTTCTCCCCTGCTGCTCTCCCCCAAAATAAATAAATAAATCTTTTTAAAAAAAAAGAAAATTATGAAATAAAACAAAAGAGAAGCTTGGTTAGACAGACGGTCACAGTTTGCAACAAAATGAAGAGTGTGATCAACTCAATTCTGGGCACTTAAAGATGTAAAGAAAAGAGGAGAAAAAGAAGAGAATACAAAGCATCTCACCATTCCCCAAATTCTGTTATATTATGGGACAAATAATTTCTTTATATAAAATAAGACAGATTTTAATACCAGTGTTTTGAAGATAGTTTCAGTCCCAGTCCTTCTGATCATACCTTACATAATACATCATTCTTAACACAATACAGAGAGTATTATGGATCTCAAATCTAATCAAAAATTTCCAAAAACCACTGCAAAAGTAGAATAAAAACCAGAAATGCAAACAAGCACTGTCTACAAAACCAAAAGAAATCTGTGACCATGAACCACAATATATAAGGATGGCTGCTAAAAGCAAGAAAGCACACTGTGGGGTGCTGAATAAATATGAGAAAAAATGCCTGTGGCTGTAAACTGACAGCTGTCAATCTGCATTAGCTCGGGAGCAGTAAAGTCAGAAGGAAATCATATACACAACTCTACTTGGTGAATCAGTAATACTGTCCTGACTTGTCTTCCACTCGAAACTCCTGCAAATGGCATTTCCAAGAATAATGCAACACTTTTAAGAATAGAGAATAATAGAAAGTAATCAGCACAGGATCTATGCAAAAATAGTACAAGAAAAAGAAAAAAAAGTTTTTAAATAATGACAAAGAAACACTAGAAATATGTTATCTAAGCTCCCATGAAAACTAACCAAATATATTACCCTAAGTTTCAAAAGTTTAATAACACACTCACCTGTATAAAAACAAGAGCTCAAAAGAAAATATAATAGTTAAAGGATGATATGGTAAGAGAAAAGAAGAACATAAACATGAGTTGGCAAGCCTCAAATAAAAGTAAAAGAAAGAAATCACAAAAGGCAGGCCACATTGGAAGTAGCAAAAAGAATGATAAAAACAGCTAAAAAAGATAAATGAACATGGAGGACAGGATGGGTAAAAATAAGCAAAATGAAATTAAAAAGCAAAAATCGTTAGATTAGAAAGAAAAAGTTAACCCTTAATGAAGACCCAAAAAAAGGTTCATTATTTTGATAGTGTCTCTGAAGAACTGAATCCTTCAAAAAAAGAAAAAGTACAGAAATAATATATATCAAATTAACTTTAAAAACTCCCCAGAAATATGACTTGAACCTACAGACAGAATGAGTACATCAAGTCTCAGAAAAATATGACACAGAGTAATTATGTCAAACAGATTCAATTGCAGAGAGCAGTGATCACTCTAGCTCTTTTAAAAAGAATTTAATACACAAGAATTACATGCTTACACAAAAGTACAAAGGGCTATAAAGGAGTAAGCTCTAGACTGACCTTTCAGAGATAACTCTTGGAATACCACCATAAAGGTAGTATGGCACCTGTCAAGGAGGTTGCAACTTCTACCTTGATTAAGAAATTGAGAAATGATGGAGTCCTGGTGTGCAGACACTATTCTGCATACCACCTCTGTTCTGATCCAGAGATCAGGGAGTGTCGTAGTCTATTTGGGTTGTCATAAAAAAAAATCATAAAGTGGTTGATTTAAACAACATTCATTTTTCACAATTCCAGAGGCTGGATAGTACAAGATCAAGGAAGGGACCAGCAGGTTCTGTGTCTGATGGGGGCTTGCTTGCTGGTTCACTGACTGCAGTCTTCACACTGTTTCCTCTCATGCTCCAAGATTAGTGGAGCTCTCCAGGGTCTCTTTTATAAGGGCACTAATCCCATTCATAAGAGCTCCAGCCTCATGACATAATCACCACCCAAAAGCCCCACCTTCCAATATCACCACATCAGGAGTTAGGATTTCAACATATGAACTTTTGGAGGGACAAAAGCATTCTATCCATAACAGGAAAACACTGCCATAACTGTTGGCTCTTCCGTCACAGAATCAGCCATGATCCATGCCTTTCAAGTGGTTATTCCATCCATACTTTCTTTTTTTTTTTTTTTTTTTTTAAAGATTTTATTTTATTTATTTATGTGACAGAGAGACAGCCAGCGAGAGAAGGAACACAGCAGGCGAGTGAGAGAGGAAGAAGCAGGCTCCTAGCGGAGGAGCCCGATGTGGGACTCGATCCCGTAACGCCGGGATCACGCCCTGAGCCAAAGGCAGACGCTTTAACGACTGCGCTACCCAGGCGCCCCCCCATCCATACTTTCTTAATACCTATAAGAGTATGGCCCAAACACTGATGTGTCTGACACTGCTGCCACAGAATAAAGCAAATGCCTGCACTACTGGATATTCCAGCAAAAATAACAGCAGGGGGGAAAAAAAGGTTTGTCTTTTTCTTTCTTTTACCTTCCAAATCTCAGATAGGTGACTAGTGGTAGCTAAATCACATGTTGAACCTGAGCTTCAGGGAATTCTAGGATATGCATTCTTTAGTAGATGGAATGCTTAAAGGGAGTTGGAATAGAATTGAATGAAGCAATCTACAATATGTGCCACAATGATCAACATGATAAATGTTCTGGTAACATTACAGCATGTCAAAGTTTGATAAAATTAAAAAGGGTCTTTTAAGCATCTAGGAAACAGATCAAGTCTCCTGAAAAGAGAAAAATATCAGATTGTCCAAAAACAACATTAACAATAGCCGCATTAAATGCTAAAACATGGAGGAGCAATGCCTTTAAAGTCCTTGAGAAAAGATTACACAACCTAACTTTTTTATTTCCAGCCTAACTTTGGTTTGAGTAAAAAGCAATAGGTAAACAGTTTTAACATGCAAGAACTTAAAGGATATAGTTCCCATGAGTCCTTCTTGAAGAAACTACTAGACAAGGAACTTCAACCAATCAAAAGATTAATGGAGAAACAACAGCAAAAAGACTGCCAGTGAAAACTGAATCCATCTAACTGTAGGATCAAGAATAAAACAAATATGAAAATTATGGTTTGAGAGCAGAATGTAAATATTTAAACCTTGACAATGTAGAAAAGATATAATTAGTATAAATCGGAAAGCGAAGGAGAAGTGAAGATGAGAAGTAGAGCAGGTATACTATTTTCCTCATTTTTTAATAGCCAGGGATCAAAAGATAAAATTTAAAGCTGATGAATAAACTAATAACAATAAAAGCATATTTAAAAGTATAAAGGGAAAGCTGTTGAAATAGTGTAATTGACCAAAACCAGGTATTAATGAGAAAGGAGAGGGTGTAGAAAGTGCAAATGTACTAACTTTGTAATTGACCATTGTAAAGAGTTAAAAGATACTGTAAAAAAAAAAAGATAACTAAATATAAACTATTTATAAACATAACCATTAGAATAAAAACCACCAAAAAAAACCCAACAAAATTTCCAAAGATTAATTAATATTAAATATTAACACTATTGGTTAATGGTATAAGAAGTGAAAAATAAAACACAACAACTTCATGGAACTGTTTGCAAAACACCTATCCAAAACACACAGGAAAGTAAAAGTTAAAAGACAGAAGGGGATATAGCAGACAAATACTATCCAACAGAATGCTGATATAAAAATGCAAGGAGAACTAAAACCTAGAAAATAGTATGCAAGTAAAAAGAGAAAGTTATCAAGTTAATGTATTTTAAAGCACCTGTACTGTTTGTGAGGATGGTAAAAGTACTGATGAGCTGTATATAGACAACTTACTTACACTGCCTATGTTCTGATAACCTTCCATGGGTCCTTGCAACTCTCTTCAGCTAGGCTTGATGACTACTTTGCCCTTCCACAACTGACAGCTTTAGGACCAAAATGGATGGAGAGCAGATCTACTCCAGTATTAATTACAAAAGGAAAAGAATAACTAAAGTAAAAAAGCCTGGCAGATACTACCTTAGTCAAGTGAACATCATCATCAGTAATAGGACAAATCAAAATAATCATGCCACCTGATAGGATGCAATGCAAAGAACACAGCATCACTTCTTGGTATTCCTGCAAAAGATGCATAACCTGAATCTAATCATGAGGAAGAATCAGATAAATCGAAATTGAGGGCCATCCTGTAATCTTCAAGTGTCCAAGTCATCAAAATGAAGGAAAGACCGAGGACTATTTCAAACTGAAGAAGACAAAAGTGACCTAATGATTGAAGACAACATGTGATTCTAAACTGGACCATTTTCATCTAAAGGACATTTTTGGGATATCTGATGAAACTTAAATGTGGTCTAGGGATTAGATGGCAGTAATATATCAATGTTAACTTCCTGACTTTTGATGATTGTATCATAATTATGTAGAAGAATTTCATTGCTTATAAGAAATGCAGACAAAAATATTAGGGGAAATTAGGGCATCAGGTTGGGAATTTATTATCAAATGTAGAGGGGAAAAAAAGTTAAATTGATACAGAGTGTGGAACTTCCAAACTAGCAGAAGGGGAAACAAAGGAATGAAGAAAGAAAATGAACTTTATCAATTCAAAAAAATGTTTAAAAAGGAGAAACATGAATAAAAAATAAAATAAAACAGGAAAAGCAGAACAAATAGAGGACACAAAGTTAAATGGTAAAAAAATAATAATCTAATTATATCCATAAATAGATTAAATCCTACAGTAAAAATGGAACTTGTTGGACTAGGTTTATATCCAGCTATATGCTATTTAACAGAGTATACCCAAAACCTAAGGACATAGATAACATGGCTTAAAAGTAAAACTTTTTAACTAGAAAAAATTTGTATGTTTGGAAATTCTTTTTTTTAAAAGATTTTATTTATTTATTTATTTAGAGAGAGCAAGCAGGTGGAGGGGCAGAGGAAGAAAGAGAGAGAGAAGAGAGTCCAAGCAGATTCTATGCTAAGCGTGGAGCCCCTTGAAGGGCTCAACCCCACAACCCTAGATTATGACCTGAGCTGAAGCCAAGAGTCAGACACGCAACCAACTGAGCCACCCAGGCACCTGTGGAAATTCTAAAAAGCCAAATCTAAGTTTGGGTCAAACATGAAATTCCAATAGAAATTAGAAAATATTTACAATTAAACAGTACTAAAAATATTCTATATTAAAATTATGATAATGCAGAATTAGAGAGTCATTTAAAGGCTTAATAACAGGGGTGCCTGGATGGCTCAGTCCATTAAGCATCCAACTCTTGATTTCAGCTCAGGTCATAATCTCAGGGTCATGAGATTGAGACCCGCATTGGGCTCTGAGCTATGCCGGAGTCTACCTGAGATTCTCTCTCTCCCTCTCCCTCTGCCCCATCCCCAAAAATAAATAAATAAAATCTTTTATAAATAAATAAATAAATAATAAAGGCTTAATAACAGATTAGAAAGGAAAAATGTAAATTACCTGAATAAACATTAAACTTAATAATTTACAAAAGGAATAGAAAAAATCAAAGGCAAGTATAATAAAGATAATAAAAAATTAATAAAAATAAAAATAAACATATAAATACAAAGACTAATTTAACCAAAAGTATTTATTGAATACCTAGTATGAGTCAGAAACTGCTCAAGGTATAGTCTGGAGAAGCAACAATGATCCCAATAAACCATAATCCCTACCCTCGTGTAGCTTATATTTCAATGATTTGAAATAAGTGACAAATAAATAATTTTAGATTTACAGGAAAGTTGCAAAGATGGCATGAAGAATTTCTGTATATCCCTCAGCCAGTTTTCCCAACTATTAACATCTTACATTACAATAGTCATTTGTCAAAACAAAGAAACTGTCCTTGGTACATTACTATTTACAAACTAGATTTTATTTGGAATTCACTTAATTTTTCCATTAATTTACTCTTTCTGTTGATCCATTTTTTGTAGATTTCAGCCCTCTGTCAAAATATGCCATTTCTTCCTCTATTCTTTGAATGTATTAATCACAGTTATTTAGAAGTCTGTAACTAATAATTTCAATTTCTGGATCATTTGTGGGTCTGCTTTTATTGTTTATTTCTTCTCTTGGTTTTCAATTATTTGATCTTGTTTCTTAATATTCTTAGTAGTTTTGTATGGCATGCTGAACACCATATATGAAAATCTTTAGGCTCCAGATGATGTTATCCACCACCAGAAAGGATTTACTTTCTTCTGATACACAAAGTAAAGTCAGATCACCATGTTTCAGTCAAGGCTAGGTGTCTGTCATTGTCTGTTTTCAGTTTGTCCTTACTCCTAAGACATAGCTTTTACTCTTAAGATATACCTATTGAGATCAAATGAAAGCCAGAGCCACTCCATCTTTGTAGGCTTCAACTTCTATACGTGTAGCACCACAACACTGCCAAGGACAGTCACACATATACACAATTTTACCTACTTGCCCCAATCCCTCTCTCTCGTGCATTTTTATAAAATGTTTATAGCTGCGTTGTTTTATTTAATCATCACAACACACCTATAATGTATGTGAGTCTTACTCAGGGACCTTGTTAAGCAGACAGTAACGCTTAGTTGTGATAGTATATACTCATCTAACCCTTTTAGAAATCACTTGTTTATTACGTTAAACATTTACTGAGCATCCAATGGTGTACCATTTATGTTTGGCATTGGGACATCAATATTCCCTGGTCTCCTGTATCTCTTTGCAAACACATACTAATAGCTTTAAAAATACTTATTACCATGTGCTCAATAATTTCTTTCTAACCAAATATTTAATAATTCCTTTCTATAACTAAATCCTAAGAAATTAACCAGAGATTTTATTTCATTCATTTGTCTAGCATATATGGAGTGCTTATTATAGTAAATAATAGCAACTAATACTTATCAAGCGCTTTGGGCAGCATAAGATACTATTTAGAACCTGGGCCCTAGAGCCAGATTACTTAGTTTGAAATCATGGCTCAGCCACTCACTGATTGTAACCCTGGGCAAGTCACTTAGCCTCTCCATGCCTCACTTTCCTCATCTGAAAATGAGAACAATGACAGTAGCTTGTTCATAATCTGGTTGTGAGAATTAAATAAGTTAATATTTATAAAATGCTTAGAATAGCACCTGGCACATATTATAGCTACTACATATTTTTTTGTTTTTATCTCTTATTAGCTTCTGTTCTAAATGCTTCACTTGTACTAATTCACTTAATTAATTTAATTAATTGTACTAATTCATTTTCACAGTTATTATACAAGGCAGGTACTACTATTACTTTTATGTTACATGCACTAAAATGAAAACTAATGGAGAGAAGCAACATATTCTGGTAAATTGTTGAGTTGGGATTTGAACCCAGGTAGACTGGTTTCAGAGCCTGTGCAGAGAATCACTGACCTCTATAACACTGTTCTAGGTATAGTTCTGGGTATCAGAAGCACTGTAGAGATTGAGTTCCTATTCCCATGAAGGCAAGGAAAAGATAATAAAAAGTAAGTAAAAAATAACAAATTAATAAGACAATTTCAAGTGGTAAGAAATGCTATGAAGGAAATTTAAAAGGGTGGTGTCCTAGAATGTAACTAGCAGGAATGCCCCATAGCATCTGATAGAAAGGGAAGACCCTTTTGAGAAGGTAGCACTTGAACTCAAAAACTAAAAAATAAGGAGCTATGCAGATAACTGATTTCTGTAAATGGAACTTTTTCACTGCATCATTGCAAAAGTAGAGAGAATGAACTAAAAGTCTGACAATAAATAAATAATTTATTGTCATAGCACATTCCAAAGATGCTATACTAGCCATTAGAAAATCATGCTTTTTAAGAATATTTAATAATATGGTAATATAATACATTATAAAGTTAAAAGAGAGAAATGGGAATTTAAATCTATATATAGTTAAGTTTCTATTACTGTCTACTATATATTTACATAGAAAACATATTTACATATATATTAAACATACATGCAAATACATAGAAAAGGAATCAGGAAGAAATACAAGAAAATGTTTACATTGACTAACTGTAAGTGGCAATATTATAGGAGATGTTAATTTTCTTTGTTATATTTTCCGAATTTCCTAGAACCAGAAAATAATTTTAATGTTGATACCTAAATACAATCAACAAAAAAGGCTATAATAGAATATTAATAATTTATTGACTCTTACAATGTTCTAACTATGTCATATATTATTTTAATTGTTATTTCATATATCAAAATATTGAGGCCTAGGGGTGCCTGCTTCAGCCAGCATGATCTCCAGGTTGTGAGTTCAAGCCCCATGTTGGATGTAGAGATTACTTAAAAAAAAAAAAACAAAAAAAAAACTTAAAAAAATATATTGAGACCTAAAAAGATTAAATAACACATCCAAGTTCGTATATCTCGTTGAGTTACCAGAGTCAGATTCAAACCACATTTGTCTTATTTCAAAAACTGTGAGATCATTACAGAATTTATTTTTTTTGTTTTTATAATATATTTCTACTCATAACCATATTCATGAAACAAATATCTTATTGTTAGGGCAAATCAACTAATACTAATATATGTAAGAAAAAGTTAAGCAGATTGGTTTTAGAGTAAAAAATTAGAAACAGGAGTGCCTGGTTGTCTCAATTGGCTAAGTGTCCAATTCTTGATTTCAGCTTAGGTCATGATCTCCGGGTTGTAAGACTGAGTCCCATGTCAGGCTCTGCACTGGGCATGGAGCCTGCTTAAGATTCTCTCTCTCAAGACAACTATCATATGATTTCTCTCATCTATGGAACATAAGAACTAGGATGATCAGTAGGGGAAGAAAGGGATAAAGAAAGGGGGGGTAATCAGAAGGGGGAATGAAACATGAGAGACTATGGACTATGAGAAACAAACTGAGGACTTCAGAGGGGAGGGGGGTGGGGGAATGGGATAGGCCGGTGATGGGTAGTAAGGAGGGCACGTATTGCATGGTGCACTGGGTGTTATACACAACTAATGAATCATCGAGCCTTACATCGGAAACCGGGGATGTACTGTATGGTGACTAACATAATATAATAAAAAATCATTAAAAAAAAAAAAAAGATTCTCTCTCTCCCTCTTCTTCTGCCCCTTCCCACCTCTCTCACTCTAAAAATTAAAAAAAAGAGAGAGAGAAACAATCTAAAATCCAATCAAAATAATGTATAAATTCCTCATACCTACATGCTAGTTTATTAAACAGTCATTGAAAACACAATTTAAAATAATTATATGATAATAAGGGGAGATATTTATAGACTATATAGGAAATTAAATGCAATGCAAAAGTATTCAACATCAACAATTTAATTGCAATGATACAACAAAAAAATAGAACCTAGGAGTTAAAAGAGGAGAAAGAAATATACTAAATTATTAGTAGTTGCATTTCATCAGTAGTATAGTACGGGACGTCTTTTTGCTCTTGTATATCGTTCACACTTTCTGAAATGAGCATATTTGGTATATTAATGAAGATCATGGTCTCCCAAGCTAGGCTGCCTAGACTTAAATCTCAGCTTGCTCACTTACTAGATACATGACCTTGGACAAGTTCTTACTTCTCTGTGACTCAAATGTCTCACTCTGTGAAACGGCAATAATAATAGAACCAATCTCACAGGATTAAATAAATTAATATAAATAAGCCATTCACAACAATACCTGGCACATAACGCATATTATATGTGTCAGATATTATTCCTTCTATTACAGAAAAATAAATTTGTTAAATAAAGAAAAAAGCATGATTACGCTGAAACACAATTCAATAATTTCTTCTTTCTTCTCTATACTTTATGGGTAGAAAAACAGCTGAGATATGGATGAAGTTTTTGCCTCTTTGGACTCTTCTTACAAAAGACACTTCAAGCTTTTTAAATTGTATTTTTCTTTATTTCAAATACAGTTATTTGTCACATCCTATTGATAACTGTCATAATTTGAAGACCAGTTTTAGTTAGGGACAGGATTAACACCTAATAGGGCTTGTTTAAAAGAGTAAAAGGTAATAGTAGACAATAGATAATAGACAACATTCCCAGAAGCCATAATAAGAATCATATGTTCTCCAAATCTACATGGTAAACCTATGTTTTCCACCTGCCTGACATCAACCACTGCCCCCTCAGTCCCAGTGGTTGTTCCCACCTCCCTTCTCAATTCCTCATCAAGGAGAAGTCTAGTCGATGAGATTCCTATCCAGGACTTTTGCAGGAGCTACAGGTAGAGCAGTAGTCACTTCCCACTGCTAGGGCTAAAGTCTAGAGCTGCTATTAGGCATTTTTGCCATTATGCTAGGAAAATCTGCCTGAGAATGACATCTACTGAAGAGCTCAGAACTAAGATGAAAACAGTATCTTGGCAGCATCCTTGAGCACCTGGATGCTTCTGTGGCTAAAGCCAAATGTACCTGTTGGTGTCCAAGACACCTAAGCCAATGAATTCCCTTCTATGCTTTAACTAACTGGAGTGGGTTTGCCACTAATGACCAAAAGAGTCCTTAAGAATTCACAAGTGATTTTGGGATGCCTGGATGGCTCAGTCCTTTAAGCGTCTGCCTTCAGCTCAGGTCATAATCCCAGAGTCCCGGGATCAAGTCCTGCATTAGGCTCCTTGCTCAGTGGGAAGCCCGCTTCTCCCTCTGCCTGTCACTTCCCATGCTTGTGCTTGCTCCCTCTCTCTCTCCCTCTGACAAATAAATAAATAAAATCTATTTTTAAAAAAAGAATTCACAAGTGATTTCTCACTTAATATTCAAAATAACACTATACAGTAAATACTATTATCCCACTTATACATCAAGAAACTGAGACTTAGGTTATTTATAACATACCTAATAACTGGTAACCAGAAATTGGTAGAACCAAGGTTTGAATCCAGGCAGTCCAGCCTAACTCCAGTTTGTGTCTAATTCCTTCTTTGTGACCTCACTATGCTCTGCACATTTCTATCAATGTACCTGTAGCCTTTTATTCATTTCTTCTGTCTCCTCCCACCAGTCTGGGAGGCCATCTCCTTATCATCAATACTAAATAAAGGTACATGTAAAAGAATGGAACGGGACCACTTTCTTACACCATATACAAAAATTAACTCAAAATGGATTAAAGACATAAATGTGAGGCCTGAAACCAACCCAGAAGAGAGTACAGGCAGCAATTTCTTTGATATTGGTAGTGACAGCATTTTTCTAGATTTGCCTCCTGAGGCAGGGGAAACAAAAGCAAAAAGAAACTATTGGGACTATATCAAAATAAAAAGCTTCTGCACAGCAAACGAAACAATCAACAAAACTAAAAGACAGCCTACTGAAAGGGAGAAGATATTTACAAATGACATATCTAATAAAGAGTTAGTATCCAAAATATATAAGGAACTTATACAACTCAACACCAATAATAATAATAATAATAATACCATTTAAAAAATGGGCAGAAGACAAGAATAGACGTTCCTCCAAAGAAGATGTAGAGATGGCCAAGAGACACATCACTCATCATCAGGGAAATGCAAATCAAAACCACAATGAGATATGACCTCACACCTGTCAGAATGGCTAAAATAAAAAACACAAGAAACAACAACTGTTGGCAAGGTTGTGGAGGAAAAGGTACCCTCTTGCACTATTGGTGGGAATGCAAACTTATGCAGCCATTGTGGAAAATACTATGGAGGTTCCTCAAAAAATTAAAAATAGAATTACCATATAATCCAGTAATTCCACTACTGAGTATTTATTCAAAGAATACGGAAACACTAATTTGAAAAGATAAAGCCACCCTTAGATTTATTACAGCATTATTTACAATAGGCAAGATATGGAAGCAACCCAAGTGTCCATCAGTAGATGAATGGATAAAGAAGATGTCACACACACACACACACACACACACACACACACACACACACACACACAATGGAATATCACTCAGTCATAGAAAAGAATGAAATCTTGCCATTTGCAACAACATGGATGTATCTAGAGGGTATAATGATAAGTGAAATAAGTTGCAGAAAGACAACTATCATATGCTTTCATTCATATGTGAAATTTAAGAAACAAAACAAGCAAAGAAAGGAAAAAAGAGACAAACCAAAAATCAGACTCTTAAACATAGAGAACAAACTGGCGGCTGCCAGAAGGGAGGTGGGTGGGGGGATGGGTGAAATAGGTGATGGAGATTAAGAGTATACTTATTGAGGGGTGCCTGGGTGGCTCAGTCGTTAAGCGGCTGCCTTCGGCTCAGGGCGTGATCCTGGAGTTCTGGGATCGAGCCCCACATCTGGCTCTTCCGCTGGGAGCCTGCTTCTTCCTCTCCCACTCCCCCTGCTTGTGTTCCCTCTCTCGCTGGCTGTCTCTCTCTCTCTGTTGAATGAATAAAATCTTTAAAAAAAAAAAAGAGTATACTTACTGAGATGAGCACTGAGTAATGTATAGAATTGTTGAATCACTAAATTGTACACTTGAAACTAATATAACAATGTATGTTAATTATGCAGGAATTAAAATTTAAAAATAAAAAAATAAAAATACTGAATAAAGGTTTGTAAAATATACTGACCTCTGCTCAACCAACTACAGTTGGGAATTTTTACCCTCATCAAAAGAAATTATTCCTCTGTTAATGGACCACACACTCAAGATCAAACTAATTGGTTTTTGGCTAGACTTGCAACGCACATGCTAAGGTCTCTAGTTACTGATGGTGTTGACCTACGACCTCACTCAAAATCACTTAGAATAGAGCGGAACCTATAGAATCTTTGGGAGCCTAAGATATGTGTCTGTATTTAGTAATACCCTAGCTGTTCCAAGTGTAACCCACCATTCTAGTCAGACAGAATATACTTTAAGTGTCACAATTGTTTAGTTCTTTTCCCACTAATGAATTCTAACTGAAATGAAGCCCTTTCCTTCACAATTGTCATATTTTTTAGTCTAATGAATATTCTTTTTCAAGGCACCATTCTCTCTCTTTCTGTCAGAAACCCAGAATGTGACCCTACTTGGAAACGGTCTTTGCAGATATAATTAATTAAGTTAGGATGAGGTATTTCTGGAGGAAGATGGGCCTTTTATCCAATATGACTGGTATCCTCATAAGAAGAAAAGACAGAGACTCACAGGGAGAATACTATGTGAATACAGAGGCAGGGATTGGAGGGAGATGTCTACAAGCCAAGGAATGCCTAGGATTGCTAGCAATACCAGAAACTAAGAGAAAGGAAAAGAACAGATTGTCCCCCTAGAGCCTTCAGAGAGAGCATGTCTCTGCCAACACTTTAATTTCACACTTGTAGCCTCCAGAACTGTGAGAAAATAAATTTCTGTTGTTCTAAGCCCTCCAGTTTGTAGCATTTTGCTACAGCAGCCCTAGAGAACTAGTACCCGTGGGCAATAAATAACAGTAGCTAATTCACAGGGTCATTAGGGGGATTAAATGACAAAGTATACAAAGAGTTTGGCAGTACAAGCACATAGTAAATATTCGAGAAATATAGCTATTATTATCAATAAATGTTGTTAATAATTTTATACTTTAATAGGAATCACATGTAACTCTCAGAAAGAAACATTATGTCCCCACTCAATCTTTGAGCTTCAAGTTTGAGACACCTGCTGTCTCCATACTCAAGGACCTTTCCCAGTAATGATAATGGAACAGCACTCCAAGAATACAAAAGTTCTTGCCTGGCCATTAAACTCACCCTTTGGGGAACTCTGGTTGACACCACTTACTTCTCTTTGTCTGGAAGTAGAAGAGGGACCTAGTCAATAGGCATCCCTCATACACCCCAAAAAAGAACCATCAATCTTGACCTAGGTGACTGTCACATTGAACATTTTCAGGCAGCTTTTTCAACCTTGGAGGTTTGGGCAACCTGCCAGTAATGAAGATGTATTAATGCTTAATGCAGCTTAATGTAATAGGTGTCATGTTCATAATTTACAGAAGCTCTTTCTAAAGCATTAAATTCATTTATACTCCTTAAAAGCTACTCAATCGTGGGGGCTAAGTTAGTTCAGTAGGGTTTCTTTTTTAGGATCAAATGATATATAAATTGTTAACATATCCAAACTCATCCATTAGTGCATGTGAAAGCAATAAATGTGCCAAAGTAGCAATAACATGATCGAGGAAAGTCATTGTGGTCATTAGGGCTGAAAGGGTTTCATTTATGGCCCTGGGAAAGAGAATGAAGGCTGTAAAATAGACCCAGGAGCTCCCACTGACCAGGGACCCCGCCTTATTACACTCAAATAAAAATAAAACAAACTGTACATTTTAGGTATTCAAAAGTGGCAATGGAGTTTTGCCTTCTGTTTTATAGCGAGTTGCCCCTCCTGCTTCCATCCACCATTTTGAGAAAATAAAATGGAATGGATTGATGAGCGTTTTGCATCCCACTGTCTGTTCATACAATATTGATTGGCCTCTTGGTAAATAACTCTACGCAATACAGGGGGGCACAACTAATGAGAGCCCTCGCTTGTTGAACAGATCTGGGAGGTCAGGAATTGATGGGATTATAAATCCTAGCACCGAGTTTCCCAAGTAGCTCCAAGATCAACATAGGGAAGCTATAACTTCGTGTTTCAGATTAAGACAACCACTATCTAGTACCCCATTATGATCTGCTGACATCCACCACTGCTTATGTCCCTGTGAGTCAAGTTCCCCCCACCAAATATATATATAGCAGAGTGCCAAGGAGCACTGCAAAAAAAGGTAGGAAAGCAGATTAATAAAATTTTAAAAGTAAAGTTACTCTAGCTAAATTAGTGCTTCTCAGTCCTTGGTATACTTAGAATCACCTAGGAGTTTTTATAAACTAGCACTATCTTGACCCCACCCCAGACAATTAAACCTCTAGGGGTAGGGCTTGGTCATCAGTATTTTTAAAGTACCCCAGGGAATTCTTTAGTGCAGCCAGGATTAAGAACCATTAATTGAACTAATATTTAGGAGCAGTTTCAAAGCTCTAAGATGATATAACACATTAGTCACTTCTTCTAGAGCTCTCCAGGGAGCAATGTGTTGCAAGCATTCAGTGCCTGCCCAGGTATGTCCTCAAGAAGTCAACAATCTGTTTAGGTCTCCTCTGCTGGAGGCTTCTGAATTCAAGGATGACCCTCTACCTAGGAGTCACATTAGTAGCTAAAAACCTAGAGGCTTAAAGTGCAGTCTGGCCTCCAAGTAAAGTTCTCTTGTTGATGATCCTGGGGCACTTGCTGTCCCTCAGGTCACAAAGCATGCCACGTCCTGCTGTAGCTCTCACTCACCCAGACAAACAGCTGGACCAGTGATCAGGAGAGATTTCACCCAGGGAGATCCCTGCTCAAGGTGTCGCTCTTAGTTTCTGTTCTGTCTATGAAAAGTCAGACCCTATCCTCATGGCAGGAGAGCTGAGATCAGGAGTCTTTGCGGACAGAATCTGAATAAGGGTGGGGCAAGGGGCTCTAGCTAAAATTCAGACAGCCCGCTAGAGGATCAGGGAGTAAGTGTATCTAACCACCTCTAATTAAGTCATGTCATGTAGCCAGACTCGACTTGGAGAAAGAAATGCCTACAGTAATTGCATTTAGTTCATTTTGTAGCATGCTCCCAATCATAACTGCTAATTCAATTGTACGTTCTTTCTGCCAGCTCATTGCCATTAAGCACACATTTAATTACTTCAATAAAGGATTAATATGCAGCACACAAAAGGAGGGACAGGAGACTGTGCCAAAGCACACAGCTGCCCCAGCGTTTAGCCCAGAGATAAAACAAGAATATCATTGGGCAGCATAATCCTGCTCCAAATACATCATTATTAGATGAACATTCCAGACTTCTATTTTCATGCTTGTTATGCACTGATCCACATGCATATATTTCTGTGGCACCAGAAAGAGCTGTAGCAAACGGGCGCCCGACAGCTTCCCATTGTTGTCTCAATCGCACCCCTACCCCCAGTCTGTCTTCCCCCAGGCTTGTAAGGTTGCGCTTATCTCGTCTCCAGACGAAGGCTTACAGTCCCTACATTACAACATCCTGAGATAAGGTCCCTCGCTTGACATTGTTCCTGCCCGCACTGCAAACAAGTGACAAACCTGGCATGTGTAACAAGAGAGAGAGGGAGAACAACAAAGCCAGAGCCCACTCCTCCCGCCTCCTCCCAACACCACCTCAAAGGACAGCCCATCAATTCTCCAGGATGTACACAATCATTATTGTAGGGGAAACAAAGGCCAGTGTCAATTGTGCAGTGTTATAAAGCAGTCCCTCAAATTAAAACCATGTACCTAACTGCATCTGATGGCAGAAGCTATTTAGCAGTGATATTTTACGGAAAGGCAATGAAAAGCAATAACTGCTTTATTTAATGTATCTGTTCAATCCAGCTGCCCTGGATAGGCCTTAATAGAAGCTGTCGATCAATGTCAGGCCCTTAGAAATAACTGCACCAGACTGCAATAAACATGAAGGAAAGATAACTAGAACTACTGATCAGGCTCTTGTTACCTTTCCTGTGCCCAGAGATTTGTCATTTGTTTATACTGCTCATAATAGCTGGCTCGATGATTATCATCTTACCCACCTGGTATTGTGGCGGGCACAGGGGGGTGGGGGGGTGATAGGGGAGGAAAAGTGACATTGAAGGGGAGGGAGGAGGAAGAAATATGAGATGTAAGACAACACGGTGAGGAATAAATGAAAGAAAGTTTGCTCAGGACACGAGGTTAAATCTCATAAAGTGGGCATGCTGGCACCCTTGTTAAAATGCTAACATCACTCTTTCGTTGACCACCTCCTGACAGGCCTTCCCTTAAGATTAATTAAACAGGGCATGAATGGTTAGTTTCAGTGTCTTCAATAAATCCTAGTGCTACCAGAAAGACACTCAGAAGGCCTATAGCCAGGACAGCCCGACCCAACTGTGACTTCACTGGCCGCTGTCCATCATTGACCCTGAATGCTGGTGTTCCCCCATGGCTCCAGCTATCTCCAATTTGAGCACTTCCTGTCCTTATGCAAGATCATCATCATGTACCCTTGCCACCTATCACTGGGCTGGCAATCTGAGCCCATGCACCGATCTGGACATCAGCCTGTCTCAGTAAAGTTTTGTTGGAACACAGCCACATCCAGTTGTTTAGGTTTTGTTCTTGGCTGCTGTGTTGCTAAGATGGCAGTCCACTGGTTCAGCAGATGCCGTGTGGCCCCCAAAGCCTCAACTATTCACTATCTGGCCCTTTCCCAGAAAAGTTTGCCAACCCCTGCCATATACATGGATCATCTCAAAATATGTATCTCCAGCCAAGACCTCTCTCCTATCTAGAACAGTATTTCTAAAAATTTCCCCCTGACCCCCATTTCTCTAATCAGGCTGTCTACATACAACTTAAGTGTAATACATCCAAAATCTAATTCACTTCGTTTTCTTTCCAAACCTAGAGTTTCTCCTTTTTGTTTTTCAAGCTATGGCCTCACCATCCGTTTAAATACCCAGATAAATAAGCGGAGTCATCTTTAGCATAGACCTTACTCTCTACTTTTCCTCCTGGGCCCCTGCCCCACCATCGTCCAATCAGCCTCCACCCTAGCACACCCCTCTCTATTCCCTCCGTCACTGAAAGATACCTCAAGTTCATCCTATCCCACCTATTTAGAGACATTGCTCCTGCCCATTCCTGCCTTCCATTGGCCTGGACTTTCACAACTCCTAACCAGTATTTCTGCTTCTCATCCCTCTGCTACCATGTCCCTGCCAGAACTATTTTTCAAAACCACAGATACAATTAAAATAATAACAACGATTATTTATTTAGTGTCAGTTGCCTCCCAGGCACTGTTCCGAGTACTTTCTATGTATTTGTTTACTCATTTAATTTTCACTAAAACCTACAAGACAAAGTAGGTCCTATTATCATCCCCATGAGGAAACTGAGGTTTAGAAAGATTTTGTGAACTTGTCAAGATCACACAGTTTGCAAATCACAATGGTATTTGAACTCAAGTCTATGAGTCTCTAAAGCCTATGATTTTCCCCACAACTATAATGCTTTTCCATATTTTAGAAATCTTTGATAGTTCCTTACTCCCTATAAATAAAAACCATCTTCATCGCATATGGCATTCAAACTCACTTTTTCTTTCTACATGTTCTCCCATCACACACTATCTCAAAGTGCTCTTGATGTGGACTAGTCCATGAACACACCATGTGATTATACAGTTTGTATGCCACCTCCGCATGAACGTCTCCTGACCCCCACACCTCCCCTCACAGAATTAATCGTCCCCTCCCTGGTGTTCCTATGCTGCTTTGGTTGTACTGTAGAACAACGTTTATCAAACTGTGCTGCATTTAAGTACATGTATCCCTGCCCCTCAGGTTCCAGGTCTTTCAAAGGAAAGAGAATTGCCTACACCTGTTTTTATTTCTAATGCCCAAAACTTAGTAAACAATAAATAAATTTTGGTTGAAGCTTTCTTCCAGACTCCCACCTTTCCAATCCACTTCCTACGATGGTTCCATAGTGAGCTTCCAGAAACACACACTGGATCATGTGATTTTTACTTAGAAGGATTCCCAGCTGCTCGTCCTGTATAGGATTTTAAGGTCTAAACTCCTTCGCCTGGCATATGAGGCCTATTCCCTAACTTCATGTTTATCCCTCTCCTTCCCCCATCCCAGTCACAGACTTAGCATCAGCCACACGGAATCACTGTGCCTTTGCCCATGCTTCTCTCTCTTCCTGGAGGGTCCCTCTCCTCAGTAGTCCTTTCTGATAATCTGCTCACTCCTCATGACCCAGGTCAAGTATCATCTATTCTATAAAACTGTCCCCAGCAAACGAAAGTTGATCTCCCTTATTTTGGGGGCCCCATGTAATAATAACAATAGTCAAAACTCACATAGCACTTACTATGTATTTAGCCAATGTTATAAGTACTTTAGACATGATCCATTGCTTAATCCCCACAAAAAAAGAGGTAAGTACTATTATTATACACATTTTCCAAGTAAGGAGATTAAAACAAGGAGAAACTTATGTGACTTGCCAGGGTCACAGTGCTACTAAGTTGAGTCCAGGACTTGAACCAGGAAGCTGAAGTCAGGGTTCGCGCTTTTCACCATTATACCACACTACATCACAATACTTTGTCTACATCTCCCTCATTTGGGACCAGATCACCCTGTGTTTGAATCATTGCTCTAAGTGTCTGTCCTCACAGTCCTCTTCTAGAGATGAGCTCCTAAATGGACACGTCTGGTTCATCTTTGTATGCCCAGCACCTTGCACAGTGCCTAGAACAAGCAGACTCAATAAGTCTTTGTTAAATGACTTTATGAACATCAGTGTTCTTCGAAAGATCTGAAGCAAGGAGATGATGGGCGTTTTGGATTCAATCATGCATCTGTCACAACAAATAGGTGATCACAAATAAGAAAAGGGATGCTATAGTACTCTCCACAGTTAGAACCATGGTCCTACGTTCTACACTTCATTCCACCTTTCATTTGCTCTAGGGGCTGGGTGCATCACTGTGCTTTCCTACGCCTCCTTTGTAATAACGGACCTACTTCACTGACATATTAAAGTCCCAGGAGTTTACAATGCACTGTTGCTTATTTTAAAATAGAAGAAATACACTGCTGAACATTTCTTCTCTTACTCCCCAAATGGTTTTTGTGTTTTTGTTTTTTGGGGTTTTTTTGTATATAATCTCTGGAGAAAAACATTACCAGAGCTGAGATTTGGAAAGTCCCACTCCTGGGGACTCATAAGCCTCTTAGTCTTGCAGGTCTAAATTTAAGTGACTGCAGGTATACATAACTGCCGAGGAGGGACTCTCCCTACCTTCTCAGCCTGGAAGCCCAGAAATATTTTATTTTAGACTTAGAGAAAACTCTCTGAATTCCTTCTCTGTGAGGCTATGGGTGAAACAGTACAAGTAAGGATGGTGATATGTGTAGTCTTTACAAGCACTAGGACCTGTTCACAGAAGACAACTGATCACTCCCTGGTATTGGTCCTTCTGTTGAAAAAATAAGCAGTAAACCAGAGCAGTAGACTTTTAAAGGATCTCTTTGCAAATAGAGGCTGAAACTGTAGCGTGCTTTGGTTAGTTGAAAGCTTTATTTGTACTTTGGCCTTGGCTTGGAAGGACAACATTTTGGAGATTCTCTTACCAATAGTTAGTCAATGATCACTAAGGTAATTGGGTTCTCTGATGTGATGGATTGGAGTGCCCAAGAAGATGTCACTCTCAAATTTAATCTCTCTGAGTCTTAAAGCACCATCTTTCTTGATCCAAAGAAGACAAACTCAGATGCAGGAAAAGAGAAAGATAGTCTACATGTCATAAAAATCTTTCATTTGTACATTTAATAGGGCAAAAGAAGTTTTGTGAAAATGGTTCCATAACTATGGCATCTGCTTTAATGCCAACAAAAAATAGAAAATTTGGATGCTCTTGTTAATTTCTTTGTTATCTAGCAATTAAAGTGAGTCATTTTGATTCCTGTCTTACTTTGAAGAAAAATTAGCAGTTCACTTCATCAGCAATATATCGTTTGCGTATAAGAAGCATATGAAGACACCATTGATAATATTATGAAAATTCTGTGTTAGAAAATTAAAACAGGGGCGCCTGGGTGGCACAGCGGTTAAGCGTCTGCCTTCGGTTCAGGGCGTGATCCCGGCGTTATGGGATCGAGCCCCACGTCAGGCTCCTCCGCTGTGAGCCTGCTTCTTCCTCTCCCACTCCCCCTGCTTGTGTTCCCTCTCTTGCTGGCTGTCTCTATCTCTGTCGAATAAATAAATAAAAAATCTTTTAAAAAAAAATTAAAACAGCCCACATTCCTTAAGCCTTAAAGAAATCCCTAAGGACAGTCTAACAGGAATCAGTGCTCGATTTCTTTTTTAAGTTCACCTGTCCCACATTCATCTTTTATTTTTGTTGGTTCCCATGAGATCTATGATGAAACTTGAAAAATGTTTTCTTATGTTCTTTTAATTTCAAGAAACTTGCTACTTAAAAAAAAGAAGTCCAGGGCACCTGGGTGGCACAGTTGGTTAGGCAGCCAACTCTTGGTTTCAGCTCAGGTCATGATCTCAGGGTTGTGAAATTGAACCCCAAGTTGGGCTCCGTGCTCAGCCTGGAATCTGCTTGGTTTTCTCTCCCATTCCTCCCTGCTCTCCCTCCCTCCCTCTCTCTCTCTCTCTCTCAAATAAATAAATATTGTTTTTAAAAGAAGTCCCAATTAATTCTGCCCCCCCAAAGTATTGATGTTTTATGGCAATTACTTTTTTGGTTAGATTAGAGAACACCATCATGGCTTTACATCTAATATCAATTCACTTCAAAGTTGCCTTCCCCAACCCCTTTTCAAATTTGCTCTACAGGTTGCCCCTGAAATTTTGAGTACTGCATGTGATTTAAGAGCACAGTGTGGCCATTCCTTTGCTGGTTAACAACTCGATCCCTACCATCATCCCCGAATGTCCCAGCCTGCCTTACTGACCATGTGATACAGTTCTGAGATATAAACAATGAGATATAAGCATTTATTAGGTGGGTTTCTGGGAGAGCTTTGATATGTCTTGATTTTTTAAAGTGGGGGTGGGGGCGTATATATTTGGCTGGCATAACCCTTTGCTTCTTTCTCCTTCCTCAACTTCCTGACTGGAATGCAGATATTTCACCTGGAGGTACAACAGCCATATTGTGACAACGAGGCAAGAATCAAGAGGATAGAGGCATACATAGAAGGGATGGCAAAGCAAACTATGGAAAAAGCTTAGTGCCTGACAACATCACTGAGGTATCATACCAGCCTTGATAACTTACTTCTGAACTTCTTACTGTGTAAAATAAAGGAACCCTAAGCCACTATTAAATTGTCTGTTACTATTAACTAAAAGAACTCAATGATTAAAGTAACTGCCTGGTGAAAATAAGAGCAGGGGAGGAAAATGACAATAAAGTCAATTTTTTTTTTTTTTAGAAATATGAACAAAGTAAACCAAAATAGGAGATCCCAGGATGGTTTTCAAGACACAAAAATCTAGCAGATGGAAAGGTCCACCTTTCTAGCTAACACCAGCATTGAGTTCTCAACATGAAGGGCCAAACAGTTCTTGAGAAAGTGACTCAGAAGGCTTGCACTCCTATGCCATCATTTTGCATTTGAAATGAAGCACTTATATACCCTTTAAGTCAAAACCTGTGTGGTTTAGGTCAGGAGGAGGTAGGGGGTGAGTGAGGGTGGGGAGGGAGGAGGCTTGCAGGTAGAGAAGTTAAGGCTTCCAGGACCTAATTTTATTTAGTCAGTTTCCAACGTCCTGCCTGGGAAAGAACATTTAATATACATAAAATTTTATTTAAGAAATTACCATATGATCCAGTAATTTCACTACTGGATATTGACCTAAAGAAAACAAAAACATTAATTCAAAAAAATATATTCACCTCTAGGCTTCTTGAAGCATTATTTACAATAGGCAAGATATGGAAGCAACCCAAGTGTCCATCACTAGATGAGTGGGTAAAGATGTGGTATAGATACAATGGAAAATCACTCAATAATGAAAAAGAATGAAATCCTGCCATCTGCAACAACATGGGTGAAACTACAGAGTATTATGCTAAGTGAAACAAGTCAGTCAGAGAAAGGCAAATACCATATGAATTCACTCATGTGGAATTTAAGAAACAAAACAAAGAAAGAAAGAAAAAAAAAAAAGACAAACCAAAAATCAGACTCCTAAAAATAGAGAAGAAACTGGAGGTTGCCAGAGGAAAGGTGAATAAGAGGATGAGTGAAATACCCCAATGTTCATAGCAGCATTGTCCACAATAGCTAAACTCTGGAAGGAGCCGAGATGCCCTTCAACAAACAAATGGATAAAGAAGATGTGTTCCATATATGCAATGGAATATTACTCAGCCATCAGAAAGAACGATTACCCAACATTTGCAGCAACATGGACAGGACTGGAGGAAATTATGCTAAGTGAAATAAGTCAAGCAGAAAAAGACAATTATCATATGGTTTCACTCATTTATGGAACATAAGGAACAGCAGCAGGGAGATCGGTAGGAGAAGGAAGGGAAGAATGAAGGGGGGTAAACAGAAGGGGGAATGAACCACGAGAGACTCTGGGAAACAAACTGAGGGTTTCAGAGGGGAGGGGGGTGGGGGATTGGGCTGGGCAGGTGATGGGTATTAAGGAGGGCACGTATTGCATGGAGCACTAGGTGTTATACACAAACAATGAATCATGGAACATTACATCAAAAAATTAATGATGTACTATATGGTGACTAACATAACACAATAAAAAATTTTTTTTTAAAAAAAGAATGGGTGAAATAGATGAAGGGGATTAAGAGTGCACTTATGATGAGCACTGAGTCATGTATAGAATTGTTGAATCACTATATCGTGCACCTGAAACTAATATAACACTGTATGTTAATTATTCTTCAGTAAAAAATAAATATAAAGCAAAGAAAAAAATAAAATTAAATAGCCTGGTTCCTCAAAAAAGCCACATATACAAAATGTGTATAAAATGCATATTCTTTGTGTTTTGTTTTTGTTTTTTTTTTTAAAGGTTTTATTTATTTATTTGACAGAGAGAGACAGCCAGCAAGAGAGGCAACACAAGCAGGGGGAGTGGGAGAGGAAGAAGCAGGCTCCCAGCAGAGGAGCCTGATGTGGGGCTCGATCCCAGACTCCGGGATCACGCCCTGAGCCGAAGGCAGACACTTAACAACTGAGCCACTCAGGTGCCCCAAAATGCATATTCTTTGAGATCAAAGACTGAATCTTTTCATCTGTTCTACAGCCTGGCACACAGTGGGACATTGAATAAATGCCCGTTTTGTAAACTGAATGAATGCCATTCATATTTAATTCTCCTGTTGCAAATTTTTCAGGCTTAACTTCTCTAAAACAATGATTCATGTAGTTAAAAAAAATTAATTCCTGATTTTTTTTCTTCTCTATATTCCTTGACCTTTTCTCATAAAAATACCATTTATCTCCTATTATTGTGCTAGCTTCATTCTCATTGGAAGGGTCTATGAGGAATCTATTGCTGTAAATAGAATAAATGAAGAGGGCAAGTATTCTGTGTCCTTACATTCATCTTCCAAGAGTCTCTACTCCATTTCTGCTGCCTCTCTGACTTCTGGGAGTAAATGGAACAAAAAGCCAACACTGTATTTAATGAGAAAATAATCAACGATTGTCTATGGAACACGCTCAGAGCCAAAAACATCCATGGGGATCCATTTCCAGCATTTTCGCACAAATTGCATAAATACCAGAGATGATAATCTAAAACTTAATTTGGATTCCATTTGCTTTTTTACTTGGGGGGGGGGGGCAGATTTGGATCAATAGATAATCCCCAAGTTCTCTCTTTCACAGAAAACTTAAATAAACAGCTTTCTATGTTATGGCGTGAGGAAAGCAGCCCCTGACAGTTATCAAGCAAGCAAGGCTGAGATACCACACCCGGAGCTGGTCCATCCACTGGTGTCAGCCAAGCCATGCTGAGACCCTGAACACCTTTTACCCAGCACGGTGGCAATAGGTTCTTTTAAGCCTTGAGAATCATAATGATTTAAGTTTTTATAGTAGCTTTTAAGTCAAAAGATGTCTAAGTGATTTTCCTCCACCCTGGGGTTAAACCTTTGTTTTCTCTTGCATTTTCAAAGCATTTCCGTGTGATCTGAGACCACAAGCACAAGTGGCATAAGTGGCCCAGGAAGATGAAGGGCTCAGGGAGGCAGAGTGAACAGCTCACGATAAACAAAGGGATAGCAATGAGCTCCTAGGTGGAGCCTATGTATTTGACACGTGGGCAGCTGCCTCTCAGGGCACTCAGAGGTAATCACTGGTGTTCACGGAGAGAAAAGGTGGAATTCAGCAGACCTCCAGGACAAATCCAACCCAAATTGGCACCATTTAAACCCTCCGCAGGAACGCCACTCAGAGCTTAATCTTCACCCCCAGCGTGAAACCTCATTCTGCAGCTCTCTCCCAGGACGAGATCTCAGGGCCTGCGCCTTCCCTAGGAGAGCATCAGGAAGGAGTTGATGGCCCACTAAAGCAGCAGGGCCATTACTGAGGTGGCTGGTAATGTCCCCATGTTCTGTCATCCTGCTGCTCCATCACTACCGTGGCTCTCAATTTATAAAAATAAAAAAAGTAAGAGAATGGTCAATTTAACATAGCATCAAAGAGGTTTTTCCCTCGCAACCAGTTGTCTTCACAGAAGTAATCACCCACAAAACCCCATGGAGAGAAAAAGGAAGCAAAAGACAGAAAAGGGAGGTTTAATGAGGGTGGGCTGAGGTATAAACCTTGCTAAAGAAGAAACCAACTACATCCACATTAAGAATGAACTTGCCGATGAGCCTGGCTGATGCCAGCAGACACACAGCAGACTCAGGCAAAGGGAGGTCTGCTTCTTTTTCTCTCACAGATGTCACTGGAGAGGGTCAATGCAGTGGGGTAACTTCCCTGAAATGCTGCATGTGGGGTTAAGGTCAGCACCTGACTTGTTCAGAGGCTAAGTAATAAAAAAGCAAATCACAACGTCTATATCGAAGCCTACTGGGGCAGAATTCCAGCTCTGCCACTTGCTACTTGTAGAACCCTTTGCAAGGCACTTACATTCTCTGGGTCTCCGCTTCCTCACCTGTAAAATACCTATAATGTTGCTGTGAATTTAAATGACTTGACTTATGAAAAGAACTAATAAATATAATTGACATATGGTAAGTACTCAGAAACAATAGTTATAATTCAGATAATTCTATGTCAGTGTGGGGGGACAGAACAAGCCAGTTGTGTTAAAGATTCAGCATGGGACCAGCTGGTGCATCAGGACTCTTACAGATTGAATACCTACAGGGAGGAAAAGTTTCCAAAAAACTTTGCTTGGTTGTTTTTACTTTTAGATCCAAATTTCCCAGCACTTAGAAAAGTATGCACAGGGGCGCCTGGTTGGCACAGCGGTTAAGCGTCTGCCTTCAGCTCAGGGCGTGATCCTGGCGTTATGGGATCGAGCCCCACATCAGGCTCCTCCGCTGTGAGCCTGCTTCTTCCTCTCCCACTCCCCGTGCTTGTGTTCCCTCTCTCGCTGGCTGTCTCTATCTCTGTCGAATAAATAAATAAAAAATCTTTAAAAAAAAAAAAAAAGAAAAGTATGCACAAAGCTCATTTAGATCTCTAAAGAAATGAATTGTAAAAATTATTCTTTTTTTAAAAGATTTTATTTACTTATTTGAGAGAGAGAGCATGTTCAAGAGCAGGGGAAGGGAGAAGCAGACTACCCTCTGAGCAGGAAGCCTGATGTGGGGCTCGATCCCAGGACCCTGAGATCATGACCTGAGCTGAAGGCTGACTCTTAACCAACTGAGCCATCCAGGTGCCTCTTGTAAAAAGTATTCTTAAAATGTTTTATACATGCATTTCTTAAAGTGGATATAATGTCATCTTTTTATATACCAGGAAACCTAGATCAATCAGTGAAGTCACCAATTTGAAGTTTTGTCACTACTCAAAATATTAATTTTTTAAAAAACAGATGATGAAATGTTTTTTGCTTCATTGTCAGTAGTGAATCTGCTTTGAGAATTTTTTTAAATACCTATCTGAATTTCAACACTTGCACAGAAACTTATTTTAACATGTGTGGTACATTGAAGAAATCAAGCAAATAGTTACTGATGGAATAAGTTTCTTCATAATACTCAGATCTAGTCTTTGGTAATTTAAATTCAAATTTAAAAATTAACATTATGTCTTTTTTCCTTTTTTTATTTAAATTCAATTAGCCAACACATAGTATATCATTGATTTCAGATGTAGAGTGCAAAACATTATATTATGTCTTCTGCCCATTTCTTGACTGAATTATTTGTTCTTTGGGTGTTGAGTTTGATAAGCCTCTTACACTGCTGGTGGGAATGCAACCTGGAACAGCCACTCTGGAAAACAGTATGGAGGTTCCTCAAAAAGTTAAAAAAAGGGCTACCCTATGACCCAGCAATTGCATTACTACGTATTTACCCCAAAGATACAAGTGTAGTGATCCGAAGGGGCACCTGCACTCAATGTTTATAGCAGCAATGTCCACAATAGCCAAACTATGGAAAGAGCCCAGATGTCCACTGAAAGATGAATGGATAAAGAAGATGTGGTATAGATATATACACACACACACAATGGAATATTACTCAGCCATCAAAAATGAAGTCTTTCCATTTGTAACAACATGGGTGAAACTAGAGGGTATTATGCTAAGTGAAATAAGTCAATCAGAGAAAGATAATTATCATATGATTTCACTCATATGTAGAGTTTAAGAAACAAAACAGAAGAGCATAGAGGAAGGGAGGGAAAAATAAAACAAGATGTAATCAGAGAGGGAGATAAACCATAAGAGACTCTTAACCATAGGAAACAAACTGAGGGTTGCTGGAGGGGAGGGAGGTAGGGGAATGGGGAACAGGATGATGCAATGAGCACGGGGTGTTATATAGAACTGAGGAGTCACTGAACTCTACCTCTGAAACTAATAATATGCTATATGTTAATTAATTGAATTTAATTAAAAAATAAAATAAAAATTAACATTAAATAGAGTACTTCCAGATTCTCAGATGATTGGTTTAATTATTCAGTGCCTTAGTGTTCTAGTTAGTCTAAACAAAGATTAATGTGTTAGAAAACAATGGGAAAATTTTTTTAAAAGAATGACCTCTACAATTTAATTATTAAAATTATTAAAATAAAGGCAAGATTGTCAATATCTTGTTTCTTTCCTCTTCTTTGAATCAATGAAGCAACAAATATGTACTGGATGCCTTCTGTGGCCAAGGCTCTGTAACTGGAGCGATAGGACTTGTAGAGATTTATCAGTTACTGTCTGCAAATGAATCCTCATCCAGTTGAATTGTGGGATGATAGGGTGCAGTCCTTTTGGGACTGTGATTAGAGTAAGTCCTTGTTAAGTGAGTCTCTTGTTTAAATTTCCCCCCACTATAATGGCATCTTATCTCTTGTCATATTATTAAAATGATTTAACAGTGACTTACCAATTGAAAGAGAGAAACCAATAGACATTTTATCTAAGGTTCATGCAAAAAATGGCCAGTGCCTAGCACACGAAGAGAAACTGAAGGGGAAAGACTATCTACTGAAGGTTTACCATGTGTTGGGTGTTTCATATGTTTTTCCTGATTTAATCCTTACAATAGTTGTATACGGTAAATATTATTATATCTAATTTATAAGTGAGAAGCCTGAAGTTAGGAAAGATTAAATAACTTGCATAGTCACAACAAAGCACTTACAACATCATTATTTTTCATGAGGTCTCTACATGGATATTACTATGCTGTCCACAATTACCAAGCAGAGCACAGGGCTTCCCCAAACTGTTGCAAAGCATTGGGAAGCAATAGCACACAAGGATAAGATGTTGGGTTTTAAAGTCAGGTCTGCATTGAAGTCTATATTATTCCACTTACTCACATAGGACCTTGGGCAAGTTATTTAACTTCTCCAGGACTCAGTCTCCACATTTGTAAGAGGCAAAACAATTCACTTCATCACAGTGTCATATGAGAGAATACATGTAAAATACTTAGCTCAGAGCATGCCATATTAACACCAAATATATAAAGAGTGGTTATTATGTACCATGCATTGTGGTAAGAGTTTAAGCTCTCTCAACCAGAGTTCAGTAACTATTCACTGCAACTAACATTTCATTGTTGGAATAATCTACCATGTTTAAACATTTTTTGGCACTCCTCTATTTCTATAAGCTTTATCTGGCTGACTTATCTTAGGCTTCAAAAAGACTTTTATTTCTTTCCCACACTTAAAAACAGTTCTTTTATTAGTGTTGTCAGCTATTACCTCAGCACAATGCAGTACAGGTTTCTATAGTATCTGTATCTAAGAAACAAGCTAGCTACAAAATAAGACCTTAGCAGTGAGCTGTGAGGTAACATCTACTTGCAAATCCGGTTCTTTCAACATTATGAATTCATGATGTTGGTCAACCTAACAATGAAACTGAGTCAATGAAACGTGGCTATCCCAATCCACAGAACGGGGATGAAAGCTAAAATGACCAACAGAAAACCAGCCCTGCAAATGTGAAATTCAGATGCCAGACAAAAATAAATAGGTACAATTTTTAGCTTTTATTTTGTGCCAGAATTTATTAATACATTTAATCCTCACAACTACCTAGGAATATTAGTATTACCATCTTTTCCATTGTATAGATTCAGATACTGAGTCACAGAAAAGAAAACATAGTCCAGGCCATATAGTTAGTATGACTCGAACCAGACAGGCTAGCTCTAAAGTCCATGATTCTAACCAGTACCCGGAATTCTCCACATAGCAGTAAAGGAAAAAAATAAATGTATGAATTCTCTGGCTATAATAGTCAGGTAGTAGATTTACTAGCTCATCATATAAATCCAATTTCTTTATTCCATAAGCCCATAGCTCAATAAACCAACTCCTGCAGATTTTAGACAACACAAAACCTCATTTGGAAACATATGAAGAGTCAGGGAACTTTCCCCCACTTCCATTCCCATCTTTGCATTAATCAAAACAAAGCTCTAATCAACAAAAGACATCATCTTCCATTTGAAAGATTCAGTTTGCTGTGGTCAATTTTTTAATGCTTCAGATTTAGCTTCAATTACACATGAAAAATTATAGGTGTATTAAATATTAAAACATTCCTGTAAGATTGTACACTGTGCTTCCATTAAAAAAAAGATAGCATAACTTGAGCTTAGGGTGCCACCATCTATATTCAACTTTTTGCACCAAATCTTCCTTTTGCTAAAAGCAAAATCTATGGGGTTAGAATAGACTATAGAAATATTATGTCCAACAAATCAGGACCTCTAGACAGTAAGCAATTCTGTAAATTAGTAGTAGCTCAAAGGATGTAAAGAGAGTTGTCTCAAAGGAAAACTAAGAACACTACCTCAGAGCTTGCCCGGGGTAAAATTGTATTGACAGTCGGAAATCCTTATTTAATAGCAAAGCTAAATTAATTCACAGGAAATGACACTATGAAATGATCAGAAAAATTAAGAACTGCTACAGTCAATTTAGTACAACAGATATTGAGATGTCACCAGACTGACACCAGATTGACCTATAATATTGAATGATCCCCTAGAAGAAAAAGAAGCCAGGAGTTATATAAAATTTAAGTAAACAATTTTCAGGATTGTAGACATGAACATTTCAAAACTTTTGATAGTACTAAGAAGTTTTACTTTAACATTGTCCTACAGATTCATGCCTACAAGACCAGTATATCTTAAAACAAAAATCTTTTTTATATTTTAAAAATTACTAAAATTCCTTGGGTTAGATCTAAGATAGCCTACCATATTCAATTAGGTATCACATAGTGTTATCGTAAATTTTGTTTATTAATCAAATCTCTCACTCATTCCACAAATATTTTCCACTCACTATCAGCCCAGTCCATATATCAGGTACTGAGGATACAAAGGTGAATAAGAAAGACCTCTGCAAAGTCTGCCAACCCTGTTTTAAAGAGAAATTGAGACATTAAAAGAAAGCAACAACAACTCTTCACATTTGCAAAATGCTTTTGACCATTGCTATCTTCAAAACTTTTTGTGAAGAAGCTGATTCCACACCCTTTTACAGATGAAGAAACTGAGACCCAAAACCCTCATGTAAATTGCTAAGGGTAACACTGCTAATAAGAGAAGCAGAACTTAAACTTGCAAATTCAACTTCAAAATCCAAATCATCCCATTGTATATTGCTTCAGTGTATGAGAGGGAGATGGATGATGGGCCCAGGAGTGCAACCTCAAATATTTAACCTATTAGAAATAATTTCTCTCATCAAACCCTCTGAGGAAAAAGAAAGAACAACACTGAATGTTAGAAGATGGGTCTAACAACCCAAATCATAACTTCAATCAGTCTTTCTCCTCTTGTAAAAAAAAAAAAAAAAGAAAAGAAAAGAAGAGAAGAGAAGAGAAGAGAAGAGAAGAGAAGAGAAGAGAAAAGAAAAGAAAAGAAAAGAAAAGAAAAGAAAAGAAAAGAAAAGAAAAGAAAAGAAAATAGGGCTTACCACTATTTAGGTAGCAATGTGACACGGGGATAATTTTGTTCCATTTCCAACATCTAATACTTGGAATGCCCTCCTACTGCCCTCAATATCCTGATTTTCTATATTTTATCTTGCCATACACCATCACATTTCTCCCAGTCCACCACTTCCTTCATGGATTCCTTTGTTTCCTTACCTGGCTTTATAACTAGGATCAGCCATTTCCAAACTGTTTGTAGTAACTTCAAATCAATGTGATCCTTGACTCCTCAGCCCTGTCTTATTTTTATTATGATGGTGAAAATCAGAAACCATGACTACTGGGCTCACAGCACATTTTGGTCTCTTACTTGATCCCTGGCCAATCTGTTCTTCATCTCATTCTTCTCTTGTTTCCTCCTTAATGCTTTTTTGACTTCTGCTGTTTGACAACATTTTCACATTTCCCAAGGCTCCAGTTCCATTCCCACTGCCAAAATTCAATCCCTATCACCATCTCAACTCTCAGGAGTTGACTTAACCTTTCCTTGGGACACTAGAAAACAAGGATTCATAGGCTACAGTCCAAGGTCAAATTGAAGGCAGATGTTGGCAATGGAATATGGAGAATGGAAGAGTGGAGAAATGGCTCTATATTAGATCAACAGCCTGTCGATTGGCTCTAAGACTAGAAACATATGTCGAAGGTGCAAGTAATATCTCAAAGAACTTTACCTGGTGGGAAATAATGACAGTATCAGAAATGGCAGGTACCAATTGGTAGAGGAACTTAAAACACCATGGCTGAAAGCCAGTTGACAGAGATCATCTCCTGTTCTTGGAAGGTAAGTTTTGTGATCTTTTTTTAAGATTTTATTTTATTTATTTATTTATTTACTTATTTGAGAGAGAGAGAGAGACAGAGACAGAGCAAGGGGCGGGGGAGAAGCAGACTCCCTGCTGAGCAGATGTGAGACTCAATCCCAGGACCCTGAGATCATGACCCTGAGCCAAAGGCAGATGCTTAACCAACTGAGCCACCCAGGCACCCCATGTGATTTTTTTTTAACATCTAAGGAAGATAATAGAAAGGAGGGAAACCCATTGAAGACCAACAATTGGAACAAAAAATTTCTCTGTCTTCATCCTCTCTCCAGATTTTCCTCTTCCCTTTTTGTTATTAGCATGTCAAAGTTACCATTATAATATTAAGATACTATTTTACACAAGATAACTACACATAACCAAATACCTATACTTGTATTTAGCTTTTTAAGTCAAAAATATTATATCTAATACATGCATATGAATTTCATTAATAATGAATTAATAATGAATTTTTTAAAAGTATTCAATGATTAGACCTCTTTGGAAGTTACCATTGTATTTGAGATAATGCAGGACTTCTAGTATAACCTAGGACTAGGGGTCTGTGTGTGTAATGGACTCTAATGGGATGTTCTGCCCAGCACCACTTCATCACCTTCTCGAGAGGAGCCTAGATCATCGGCCATAGTGCCAGGTTGCCTCAAATCTCAGTTCTATCATATCTTGCCTAAATAACAAGACAAAATGTCTACTATCTCTGAGCTTGTTTTCTTTCTATAATATTGAGGGATTAAAAACAGTACCTTCCTTAAAATATACCTGATACAGGTAAAATAATTTATATGTTGCCTGGAGTATAGTAAGCACCCAATAAATTCAAGGTAATATTATAATCATTCCAGGAACTGCTGCTCTTTCTCCTCAGCCACATGGCTGCAAAAGAAACTTGCATGATACAAAGAGCAACCCCCTTTGACCATAGTTGACTGGTTTAGGATTGGGGCCCCCTCCCTAATGGAACTCATGAATCCCTTCTCATATTTGCATTCACTGTTTCTAAGACCTTGTGCTACCTATTCAGGGAAATGCAAATACCTTTATTGAAATGTTAAGAAAGTTTCAGAAAATAATTACAGTGTAGGAAAGTAGAGATTAAAGTTCTAGTACACTTGAACTTTCATTTGAATTTCCAGCTGGATGGTACCTTAAGACTTAGACCTTTATGGAGAAGGAAAATTCTCTATGGACAACACACCCTATTCCAGACTTGGGCCTCCCTTCTCTTCCCCAAGTTCTTTAAACAAATCACTCAACAATCTTTCATTTGTACCTCTCCCCTAACCACCATCACTGAGAAGTATTGTCCATGCCAGTGGTTTTTAATCTGGGGCAATCTTGTACCTCAGGGGCAACTGACAATGTCTGGAGACATTTGTGGTTGTCCCACTTGGCATGGGGCAAGGGGAGGTTCCTGCTGGCATCTAGTAGTAGAGGCCAAAGATGATGCTAGACATCCTAATGTACAGGAGAGCCCTGCTTCCTAATAAAAAATTATCTTGCCCAAAACGTCAATAATATGAATGTTGAAAAACACTGGTCTAAACCCAAACAGAAATGAAACTTTCCTCACTAGCGAAAAGTCAATTCTACCTTTAGAATCAGTGTTCTCTCATTATTTTTTTTAAAGATTTTATTTATTTATTCGACAGAGATAGAAACAGCCAGCGAGAGAGGGAACACAAGCAGGGGGAGTGGGAGAGGAAGAAGCGGGCTCATAGTGGAGGAACCTAATGTGGGGCTCAATCCCAGAACTCCGGGATCACGCCCTGAGCCGAAGGCAGACGCTTAACTGCTGTGCCACCCAGGCGCCCCAGTGTTCTCTCATTATTATGTACAAGAGTTTTAATTTCTTTCCTTATTTACCTGAATCCTACAATAATCATATAGTACTACATTAGTCATAAATGTCATTTGTTATCCTGGGAATGGATCAAGATGATTACATCCATTTCATTCAGAATTTAACTATGATGGAGCTGGGAAGGGAAGTTGCCAATCTTCCCACCACAAGTGTATTCCAAGAAGACACAAGAGAGAAGGAACATACTCTAAAGAAAGAATGTTGAGTTAGCGAGACAGGCATTGTGATTATTAGTGTTAAAAGAACTCTGACAAGGAAATAACAAACTTTATGTAAACTTGGTGGATGCTTTAAACAAGAATACCAACCACAAAACAGGTCGATGATACTAACTTTAAACAAAAGAGCAATTTTATTTGAGTAAAAAAAAAAAAAAAAAAAAGAGTGTATTTGGAAATAGCAGAGAAACTGCAATTGAGGACAAGCAAGCTATGGCAAACCATAGGCAAGCCTAAAGAGACAAAGGGAAGGTCAGCTTTTACCAGGTTTTAGGAGAAAATATGGGTGGCTGTTCTGAACAAGTTTATTAGAGAAGAACAAGAGTTTGAAGTTAAGGTAATTTCTCATTGGCTGCAAGCAGTGGTTAGTGCCTTGTTGCTAGGACAGAGTGGGCTCTTCCTTCCTTTTCTTAAAGAAAGGATATAAATTCTATGTAAAAAGTGCCCTCCCTTGTTGACATTACCTTCCTTTTTCCTGCTGGGTTATACAGGCTTCAATGAGTGGTATGTATGTCAGAGCTCCCCATAAGGGCTTCCCCACTCCACTTGAAATGAGGTTTCCTGTATTTATTTTCACAATGGGCTACAGCAACCAATCAAATTTCTAGAAAGTAATTATAAACAGTATCTCAGATTGAGCAAGTAGTGAACCTTGAAGAACCTGCAACTTGAAGTATGAGTCCTGCCTTATTTCACAAAAGATATCGATAGGATGAACTGTGATGATCCTGTCATGTTAACCTGGTCAAAATGCTGGCTGAAGGGAAATTAACAGGAAGGTACATTGAAGATGAATTCAAAATGAAATTTTGTTCAAAAAGTACTAGATAAACAGGCTTATTTTATACATAGGCCACTATACATAAAAAGTTGGGAGAGCACACTAGATATTTTAAAATTAATGTTCTTATTGGCTAAAATGTGTAATGGGAATGAAAGGCAATCGAACAAAAACTATAGGCTAATTTTTAGATCAGTAAATATATAAGACAGAGAGAACTGGGCCAGCAAAGAAGAAGACTGAGTATTCAAAAAATGTGGAAGAGTAAGTGATGCCAGACTAAGGTAAATTCAGTCAGCTTGATCTCTGCAATGGAAAGAAATAGACATCAGGAGGGATAGTTGGAACCATCATTGGTCTTTGGACACAAAATCAGTAAAACTGCCCAACTCGTTTAGGAGAAAACGAGGTAAGGGCACATGTAGAGTACAGTCTTATTAACAAGGAATCTAAACTTGCGTTCTTTATCCAAATTCACCCATCATATATCCCCTATCCCACTGGATAACACAATCAAAAACAATGACAAAAGAAACCATTTACTAGTCCGTTTTGTACTGTCCAATATAGAAACCACAAAGTTATTTGTATAATAGATACAGAGATGTGCTGTTCAGAACTTCTTTCCAGGAAGGACTTGCTGTCTCCTACTCAGTTCCTTCCCGGAGCTTTTCATGCCTCCTTGCAGGAGGTCATGTCCTTCCTGGAGCAGCCTGACTGAGCAAGGTGAGAGAATAAAGGCTTGCCCATTCCAGCCCATTGCACGATGCTCAGATGGGATGTTTGCTCAGAAGTTCCTCATTGGGTTGTCCAAAGTGTTGTTGGGCTAACATTGGGATTTGACTACTTCCTCTGCCCCATCCTACTTTCTCTCCTTTCCTTTCACCCTAGTAAATACTATGCACCTCAAACTTCTCCTTAACATCTACTTCAGAGAAACCAACACTTCCACTTCCAATTACACTTCCACTCAACAGCAATACCATCCCTTATGACTAATTAGCAATGTGAGTTTGGAGAAAATATTTAATCCCTCTAAGCCTTGATTTCCTTATTGGTGAAATGATGTTAATAGTTACTACAAAGAATGATTGTAGAGAATAAATTTAAATAATGTATCTGAAAGGCTTAATATGGTGCCTGGCTCATAGCAGGTATCCAGTAATTACCAGCTCTACTCCCTTCCAACAACAGAAAAAGAAGAAAAAGGTGGGAAAAAAGACCAAATAATTTACAATGGATAAAGCTCTCTAAAAATTCAGAAACGGCAAAATTTGGAGCTATTGACAAAAGCCAGGTTTCTTTGTTGTTATGTATTATGTGTTGTTTCTAACATTATGAAGAAAGTTTCCTGGATTACAGTTTATAAACCTAGTTAATAAAGTAACCAAAGGCAGTAGAAAAATCATGATAAAGGAACAGGGGAAGATTTAAAGTAGTTGTAGCAAGAAGCATAGCCCCTGACCACACATAGATTGAATCTACCTACTCTCCTTCACATCCGACTTACAGGAAGAAGTCTCTAGAGTATCGCTGGTCTGACATGGGCTGTCCTAGTAACTAAGTAGTAAGAATAGCTGCAGAGAAAGAGGATTATGTAGGTTATAAGAGGAGCTAAACTCAAAGAGGGAACTTGGTAACTGGGAAAGTAAAATAAAAAGCATTGAGTTATGAAATTCAGCAAAATTTTTCTCTATCCAATGGTACTTTAAAATGTCCCCCATGTGACTCTGGAAAATACTGACAGCTAGGTTGTTGTAATAATATAGACAAGAGGCTAACTTGTCAAGTGCGAGATTGTCACTCAACTTGGAAAGTACAGAACGAGCTATTTCTTCAGGTATCCAGTCACCTTGGAAGCTGTTCATGGCACAGAGGAAAGCTTTAGGAGTAGACATTTCAGTTTTTATGTCTACAAAATGTTGCTTTAGCCCCACAGCTCCTAGGGAATGAAATAGTGTCAAAGATTTAATGCCTTTTCACATTAGTGATGTCAGCACAAAAATGGCCATCTTCTCTGAATAATTTATCTTCCCACTGCATAATTTTCTTATCTTTTTTTCTGCATTTTGGCTTTTTACTATAGATGGGGAGGTAAATGGCTGTTAGTCCCCGACAAAACCTGTGGAGCATCCTTCCCATCAATCAATTAAAAAACACTTACCTTACATTCAACATGATTTATTTCTTGTTAATACAATTGTCTCACTATATCCTTCTATTATTATACCCTTAATTCCATTAGCCATTCACTTAATGCTCGCTTTAAGACTGACCCCCAAAGAGCTTGGAAGAGAGAGGGAAGTCCTTCTAATAGTGGCATTGCCAATAAAACTCTGGAAGCTCTTCTCCTAAAGCCTTGTAGGTCACGGAAAAGATAGGTCACAGAATGTATCCTGCCTGAAAAGAATAGAGTAATCTTTCATTTATTTGTTCTGATGGATACTGCTTGATGGTTTAAAAATCCTTAAGAGCTCTTATCTTAAAAGTCAACACAATAGGTTCACAAAGCATAATCCTACACACTGCATAGGGATGGGTGAGACTACCAAGATGTCCTTCAGCAAATTAAAAAGGGGGAAACAAAGAAAAAAAACCCATCTGTATTGTTTGAAGATTAATGGCTTGCTTAAGGGTGGAGCAAAAGGTTAACCTCTTAAATACTTAAGTGACACAAAAACATTGTAGTGTTATTTCTCACGGTGGTGGAGTTTCATGTTCTCTAGCAAATTTCTTCCATTTGGGTTGAAATTTGAAAGCTCCAGAAAGAGGCCCTTGTACTGCATTTCTAAAATTCCACATTGAACAGCTGCTATGATTTTGTTTCTTCAGTGAGGACGTATGCTCTCTTTTTGAAATTTAATTGCATGAATGGCTTCATATAATATACAAGCACATACATTTCTCTGTCAATACATGTTGGATAAAGTTGTATGTAGCAGGCACTATTGCTTGCCTAATAGCCTTTTCTCTCTGCTTCCTTGCAAATAGAAACACAGTTTTATTCAGGGGTCCAGCCTTCAGAAACAAGGTTCCCATCCCAAGCCTAAGGTCAATCTGGTCAGTATAACCAGTACTGGACATTCCACAGCCCCTACTGGTCATCGATGTTGGGGCAGGCCTCTGGGATAGGTTTCTTCATTTTTAAAAATAAACAAATGAATCATGGAACACTACATCAAAAACTAATGATGCACTGTATGGCGACTAACATAACATAATAAAAAATTTAACAACAACAACAACAACAAAACATGAAGCGTGGACATGATTGTGACTACCTGTGACGCCTGGAGTTTGGGGGAGAAGTAGACAAGAACATAGCGAACATCCTGGGGATGACAGATTAGAAAGACAAAACATATCTGTTTCCTTGATAACATAATTTACCCCTGGAATTAATCAAACTGGGTCTACCCTACTTCAATACTTCCTGTTATAGGAAAGAACACATATACTCATTGTGTAAGCCACTTAAGTCAGCGCTATCTGCTAACTACAGCGGGAAGCATCCTTGCTGGACGCCACAGGCACTTTTTAAAATCACAATCTATATTTTTCCTTTTTGCTTCCTCCTCCTTTCCCATCTCTTTCCCTTCTTTCATTACAAATTACATCCCACTCAGCCCTGTTCTGAATTAACCTACGTTAAAAACTTAGAATATGTCCACCTGTATTTTTCTCCATGTACACTTAATCATATACAAACATGTATAAACGCACATATACCTACATATATATTCATGCATACGCATTGGTGCACAAACATAAAGGTTATGGCTTTACAAACAAAAATAAGATTGCATCACGCACATTCTTTTGCATCATGGTTTTTTCATTCCACAATGAATGTGGAAATTTCTTCAGATCAACTCATATAGCTTAAACGCAACACAGGCTCAGTAACATTCATAGTGCAGGTGTGAAATTCAAGTTTCCATATTGATAGTCGCTTCCTTGGATTTTAACTTTTGCTGAATACACAATGAGTTAATATAAGCATTGGACACAAACCCTTTCATACTGGTGCTTTTATTTATGTGGGATAGATTCCAAGAGTGAATGTTGAAAAAATGATGCATTGTCTTTTTAATAATTATTTTCCTAGAAGATATCATGATTCACAGTTTCAACAATATAGGAGAGAATCTTCTCTCCAAATGCTCACCAGCACTGGGTTTCACTTTCTCAACTTTTGTCATTGGAATAAGTGCAATGGATAGCTCATGTTTACTCTAATTTGTATCTTCCTCTCTGCTGGCAAATTTAAGTGTATTTGCATGTGTTTGTTGACCATTTGAATCGGCTTCTCCAGAAATAGTATATTCTTATTCTGCCCATCTGTTGTTGCTGTATGGCTAGTCCTTTCACTTGTAAACTTGTAAGAGTTCTTTATATATTATGGATGATAGCTCTTTGTCATCTATGTTGCAAGTATTGTCATTAAGTCAATCCTTTGTCCATGGGTATGGTATCTTTTCTAAACATAAACTTTAAATTGGTAAATATGTCCCACTTTTCTCTTCTAGCTTCTGAGTTTACAGTTAATAGTAAGAACATTGTTCTACCTTACCCTCTCTCCTACTTGTATTGTATGTATAAGCCTGTTTCTTACTTTACAAACTTAAATTTGTTTTAAAATCCTGCCACGAGCTAAAGCGCCGTTAAATTAAAAATATTTCAACTCATAGAAACAGATAGTAGAATGGAGGTTGTCAGGAGCTGGAAGCAGGAGGAATTGGGGAGTATTGTTCAAAGAGTATAGTTTCAGTCAAGCAAAATGAAAAAGTTCTAGAGGTGTGCTGCACAACGATGTGCATATAGTTAATAATATTGTACTATACACTTAAAACTTTATTAAGAGGATAGATTTCACATTGTGTGTTTTCTACCACAATAAAAAAATATTTCCACTAATTTTAAGAAGAAAAATTATGATGCATTTCATCATGGCTCAGGAGATACCCAAATAATTTTCATAGATAGAAAAATGTGCTAATTAAACAATGAAAGCAAGTATGCATAAGTAATAAACAACAACTGGAAAGCAAATACAGTTCACACATAAAATGTATTATGTTTTGGACTTTGTTTTTTCCTCTTTCTTTCTCATTGTTTTCACCAATTTTTAAAACTTTTGGGAGGTTCATGATTACCTCATGTTCAAATTGTCCAGAAAAGTGTTTTTAGATAAGTGTAAAAGGGAAACAACATTTCAAAATTTAGAAATAGTATATGTGCATGAGAGATTGAAAATATGTAGAAGGTATTACCTCCTCATCCCTCTCCCTTAATAGATGTATGCAAAGCAAAATATTTTGGGCTTACCCAAACAAGACACACAATTCAAACTTATTATATACGATGCTCTCTCTGACTGAAAACTACTGTTTTTAGTAATTGGTATGTCTTTGCCTGAAACCATAATATTAAAATATCACTTCTTTTAGTCCATTTACTTGGTATGTTTTTGGGTGAGAAAGCCATCCAGAAAATGGCATATCATTTGAAGAGCCATTATGGCTAAGTTGTTAACTGAATTAGACATTCTGAGAGGGAATTCTGTATCCTTAGATTTTTTTAAAGGACTTTAACTATTTTATGTTTTGCATTTATTTCTTTAATCCATTAGGAATTTATTTTTATATATGGCACAAGAAAGAATTCAACTCAATTTTCTTTCAGAAGGATACTAGTTGAGCTAGCATCATCTATTAAATATTACATTTTTAAGATATTAAATATATATTGTATTTTCATATAAAGTTATATCTATATCTGTATTTTCAGTTCTGTTCCACAGATCTTTTTGTCTATTCCTATGATCATATTCTGCTTATTACAGTGACTTGTAGTAAAAATCTAAGAGCTATTAATACTACTCCTTTTTATTAGTCTATTCTATTTTTTATTTTTTAAATTTACTTATCTAGTCTCATTAATTTATTCTTCCACATAAAATTTTAAATAATTTTATATACAATTCTCATACCTCACAGAAAATCTGCTATGATGTTTAGTGGACTTCCATTAAGTGAATATGTCAACTTAGTGAGAATTGGAAGGTATGATATTAAATTTCCCAACCATGTACAAGACACATCTTTCAATTTGTTCAGACCTTGATCTATATTCTTCCATGATTTCTTTATGGTCTATTTAATATGGGTCCTTATTTGTTGAATTTATTTCCTGAAATTTTATTGTTTTTGTTACTATTGTAAATGAAATATTTTGCCATCTCCCTTTCTAGATTTTAATTTTTAGTATAGAGAAAAACTAGTAATTTTCTAAATTTATCTTATATCAAGTCAACTTATAAAATTATCTTATTAATCCAAGTATGTCATTTTTACTAGAGTTCCTTAGATCTTCTGGGCATATATTTATATTAACAAAAAAGAGTAAGTTTTTAATGTTTTTTAATGTTTAATGTTCTATTTTTAGAGTTTAAAGCAGTTATTTTATTATTCTTCTCTTACTGCATTACCTAGACTCTCCAGGATTGTATTGTGTAAGGGTGATAGCCAGTATCTCAGGTTGTTAATTTTAATCTAAGACGTTTTAATGTTTAGAATAATTGTTACTTTTTAAAAGTAGTCTTTATTATAGGTAGTTTCAAAAGACTCTTATTTTACTCAGTGTTTTTATTAAGAATTGGTGTGTAATTTTATCAAATGCCTGTCAGTATCTACTTATATCATAGGATTTTTCTTCATTTATTAATATAGTACATATTATATTTTTCTGATATCGAGCCATTCTTGCATTCTGGAAATTAACCATGCAAAATTCTATTTATTCACATTTTACTTGGAAGCTTCCCTTCTAGGTTTCTACAAGAGATTAGTCTATAACCATCTTTCATCTTCTCTCTATCAGATTTTGATATTTAAGTTTATTCTGGCTTTATACATTTCACTGGGCTTATCAATCTTTTCTACAACTTGGAATAAATTAAGTAACACAAGTATCATCTATTCTTTAAGGAGAGATATAATTCAGCTGGAACTCCCTGATAGTTTTTTTCTATGCTGGATCTTTACTCAGTTTTCAACATCTTCTAGATTTATCAGACAAGTCAACTGTGCTACTTCTATTGAATCAATTTTTGTGATTTATATTTTGCTAGGAAGTGTCTAGATTTTCAAATTTATTGTCATAGAGTTGAATGTAGTATTCTCTTATAACACTTTAAATGCACCTGTGCCCGTATTCATGTCACCTCTCCTGTTCATGGCATTGTATATTCCCGCTTGCATTCTTTTATTCTTAATAATTCTCAAAAAGTTTATCAATTTTGTTCATCATTTTAAAGCATCAGGTATTTGAATTTCTTACTCTTTCTTCTTTTTTGTTTTGCTTTCTTCATTGCTTTTGTTTTCTATTTCATCTTTTTTCTCCTCTCTAGTTCTTTTTCTTTTTTTTTTCCCTTCACCCTATGAGTACAAACTTCCTTTACTTTTAATTCTCTAATAACAAAATTATTTAGGGTTATAATGTTTCTTTGTAGAACAGCTTTTCAGTGTTGCTAAGCTTTGATTAAAGACAATTACGATTTCCAGTTTTCTAGACAATCAAAGGCAAACTGCTATGGTCACATATGTCAAAATATATAAACACACAAACTGAAACAAAAAACTAAGATGCCATAAGACATTTAAGGTAATGTGCAGTAAAGGACAAGTTCATTTGTGAGTGGAGAGTATACACACAATGGGAGCCAAGGTCAGGAATAATTGTCATAATGACTGTCTATTTAAAACCCTCTCACGCTGGGCCACAAACTTATGGTCATACTGACACTACCAGTACAAGGTTGGTTTTCAAATCAGTGTATTGAAGCAGAAAATAAAACTTTCTTAGCAAAATCGAGAGAGTGTTGGTTAAAAATTCATTCAATAGGCAGAAATATGAGTGAGTGATCAAAACACTATCTTTGTCAGCTCAGGTTGCCATTTATTTCTCACAGTTCTGGAGACTGGAAGTCCAATATCAAGGTGCCAGCAGAGTCAGGTTACGATAAGGGCTCCTTCCTTGGGTTACAGACAGCTGCCTTCTCACTCTATCCTCACATGGCCTTTCCTGAGTGCATGCGAGTGAAAAAGAGAGAAAAAGAAGAGAGAGAGCTCTCTGGTGTCTCTTCCTACAAGGGCACTAATCCCCCATGACCTCCTCTGAACCTAATTATTTCCCAAAGGCCTCATCTCTAAATATCATCACAGTGGGGCTTAGGACTTCAACACAGGAATTTTAGGAAGAACACAATCAGTCACCAAATTGGCAAGCACCAAGTTAACAAACAGTACTGCAGAATGGTATGCCTAATTTTTTTTGTCTAATTAACAATCTTACTCCTTGCTTTCACCAAATCCCATTAATTATATTCCTTGAAATATAAGATGAAATGCAGAAATGCCAACATTTGTGGAAGTAGGAAACAAACCTTAACATGGTATTCTTGAAAGCTGAGGACCATTCCATACTCAACAAGCAATAAACCATCTTTAAGCTCCTCTTTTCAATTCAGTTCCTAGGACCGCCTATGGACTTTTATTAAGTCTTCCTGGCAAGCCTAGAAGAACAGAAGTGTGGAGGAAAAAAAATGTATTTTGTATAGTCTGCCCCCAGAAGCTTCAGAGTCACAGAAATTCTATTCACAGTGGGGGACTGTGAAAGCCTTTTCAGAGGCATGTTTGTGCTGCCCTTCTAAAAAAGAAAAAGTCAGACCCTTAGCCTGTGGCTCCTCTCCACACTCTGTGAGGTGAAGGCGCCTGCTCTGCCTCTGATTATAACATTTAAGCCTAGAGGGCTGGCCGCAGAATTCTATGCATCATTTAGGACTTTGATGCTGAACTGAATTCGGAGGAAAAAATGTCTCTACCAGTCTGGGGTTGCTGCTGACAAGGAGGAATATTGATTGGGGTGATGACAGAGCTCTCCTGGTTCAACTCCTCATACTGGGAGGCTCTACTCCAGTCTTTCTAAATCATGATTACCTCTGTGCTGCTAAAGACTATACCTCAACCAGGTCAAATCAAAGAATGAAAGGTTTTCCTAAAACAAGCCTACAGCGGGAGTGAGTAGGTGACAGTATTTGTAGGGTTCACATGCTGTACTTTCACTTTTTGAGTTTAGAAAGGGAGCTTTTATGCTGGTGGTCTGGTGCTACTTGAAGCAGGAGAGTTTGCGATGATGTTCCGGTCTGGTTTCTGTGACATCACAGCACCAGGTTTAGTTACCACATTTTGTGACAAGCGTCACATTAGTTTTGCTTTAGATAATCTGGACTTTGCAACCATGATGATTCATAAACTTACACCAGGCTGCTTAGATTGAAATCCTGGGTCTCCTCCTTGCTTGTTTGGCCTGTTACTTAACCTCCCTGTGTCTCAGTTTGCTCAGCCGTACGATGGGAATAAAATAGAACTCACTTAATGGAGTTGTTGCAACAGTGGCTACCCAGCCCATAGTGAACACTGGGTAAGCACCAGCTGTTGTGATTGCTTCAGCATGCTAAGCACACCCAGTGTCTCCTCTAAGAAATAGCACCTCGACAACAGCATTCTCGACAATGAAAATACTTGCAGTTCCGAGAGAATAGCTACAGGGATAGGAGTGCCTAGTTGTGCCTAGATGGAAAGGAAAGGATTATGCAATTCAGCATATTTATTAAATCCCTATATCCATCCTCCTAATATATTTTAATAACTTGTAAACGTTTAAGTTTCAATGAAAACTCATTTACATAGTTAATTTACATATTTGACTCCTGATTTTTTTACCAGCAAATATTGTCCAAAAAACAATTCCAATTGCTTTTCTATGCACCACTGGTTTAGGGACGGATGCATGTATCAAAGTACAATAAAGTAAAATCACCACACTCACACCCATAGTTTCCCCCTTTAACTCTAGGGTCTTAGTAACCCCTTTTACAAGTTTAGTGTGAATTCTTCCTGAATTTTTCTCTGTGTTTGTACCAGACAAGTCACACGCACACACACATGCAGCTATATACTTATATGTGTATGTATTTACAACAGAGGGTCATGCTGGGCATACCAGTTTGCTGCTTACTCTTTTGCCTAGTAATTGCCTAGTAATCCATTACATAAACATACCAAAATCTACTTAAACATTCCCCTTTTGACACACAGTTAGGTTGTTCCAAATTTTTTTATTATAAATAGTGTGGCAATAAACACTCTTCTATGCAGATCTTTGTCTGTTCTTTAAATTGATATGCATCTTCTGAACATACAGCAACGACAAGCAAGGAAGACAGCCCACAGGTGGAAAAGGAGATTACAAATGTGCTGCATGAAATAATACCTTAAAAAAGAATTAAGGCATTTACCCGTAGTTCAATTAATTTCTCCTTTAATTCTTTCATCTCCACTTACCTCCCCCAAAGATATAGTTTTAGGACACATATTTTTATTATTGCTGCCAATATCCACAATTCATAATGACCTAAGAGTTATCCCAAGAAAGGTTACATAACGGGTACCTGGGTGGCTCAGTCCGTTAAGTGACTGCCTTCAGCTCAGGTCATGACCTCTGGGTCCTGGGATTGAGCCCTGCATCAGGCTTTCCGCTCAGCGGGGAGTCTGCTTCTCCCTCTCGCTCTCTGTCCCTCTGCCCCTTCCCCCGCTCATTCTCTCTCTCTCTCTCAAATAAATAAATAAAATCTTAAAAAAAAAAAGGTTACATAAGTCGATGTGTTATACTTGAAATTTACAAAGAAATGAGCTATATTGTATCAGGAATTTTTTTCTCAAATGGAAAAGTATTAATTTCATTTAAAATAAAAGGAAAGCAAGATCATTACCCAAAACTACAACCCCCAAGAGCATAAAAATAGAAATTATAAATCACTCTAATCCTGGATTTCTAAACCTTGGCATTATTGGCACAACGAGGGCTATCCTGTGTATGGTAGAATGTTCAACTGAATCCCTGGGTTCTACCCACTAGAAGCTCACAGCACCACCCTCAGTTGTGACAACAGTCTCTGCACATTTCCACACAAAGAGAATTGTCCCTGGTTGAGTACCAATGTAATCCTGACTCTCAGAAGAAAACAAAAAACAAAAAACTCTGCTAACAGTTTGGTAAATAGCCATCCAATATGTTTAATGCAAATAAAAACTTGTTTTACACAATTGAAAAATATCCATACAGGCAATTTTTTAAACTCTCTTTTTTTTTTTACTCAACAATATATCGTGGAAACCTCTCCATGTCAGTAGTCGTGGACTTACCTTATCATTTTAACAGGTACATTTAATTTTCACTGTATGAATTCACCATGATCATATATTCAAGAACATTCCATTTATTTTCCTTTATTATTTTCAATTCAAAGTAATGCTGGAATAAATCCACCTAGAGTTATGTCTCTGCACATTTTCTATTATTTCTTTAGTTGCTGCTAGGGCAAAGAGCATACACGTTTTTTAATACCATACTTTTACTACAATTTTCAATATATTTTTCACGTGAAACAAACGAAACATTGACCTGGGGCATACTGTCGGCCATCTTTTCTCTAAAAAACATACTAAGTAAATTCCTTCCTCCCTTACACACCGACATGCATTTTCCTGGGAGGAAGGAAAGGAAGGCTACCTTCCTCAGCCCTACTTTCTGGTTAAGGAAGTCTTCACTAAAGCTTTGACCAAGGCAGCAGATTCTTTTTTTCTACTGAAGATAAACACGACGTGCAAAAGCCCGGCAACTCATGCGTGCAAAGGTGACAATGAAAATACTCGCGATTGAGAGAGAATAGTTATTGATGAGCTACAGGCAGAGAAGCACCTTGGTCTTACTTCTCACCTTGTCGCCAGAGACAGCCAAGTTGTGAGGTTAAATTGAAGCTGGTAAATACACAATTATTCAGCTTGTGTCTCAGTAATAAATGTGCCTCGAGGCAGTGAACCTGCCAGTCCTCAGAGCACCACTTTGCTGATTAAGGAGATAAAAAGAGGATATTGTGGAAAGGGTCACTTCAAGAGTAATGAATCCTTATTCTGTCACTGTACTTTGCCGACAGGGAAAAGAAGTTTAACAGGGACGAGGCATCCTGGAATATCCAGGTGGCAACATGGAGGAGGGCAAATCAGGGATGACCATTTCTAGGCCATGAGAAAACAGCAGGATCTCTGATCTCCGAGAAATGACTAGAGCGGTGAATTAAGTACATCTCAGGGAGAAGCCTTATTAAATTAGCCTAATACCTTATTGCATGATCAATAACAATGTATTTATTTTGTACTATGGCCTTGAGTGACTTTTCATTAGGAATTTAAATGACCTTAGAAAGCTACTGAGTATCAATTTAGAATACTTTCAGGAGATATTAGCCTGGCCTCGGAGCAAAAGATGAGTGAAAATGCGGCTCGTTATTTAAGCCAGAAAGGAAATGTCAAAAAACATTTCGCCTTGGCACTGAGGGAAGTAGATCAACTTGTGTATCCAACCCAATGATATTCTTCTGTGTTTTGGATTCCCGGTTACAGAATAAAATAGACAGATGACTGTTGGAAGACAGAAGTTTGTAAGATTGGAAAAAAATGGACATATTGTTTTAAGTGAAGATGTCAATGAATCTCCAGGATTTTGTAACATATCCTGTCAGTGCTCTGCCCATGTTCCTCTTGATTCCTTTGCCATTTTTATGCCCCAGGACTCTGGGTGGGTTTTCACTCCCAACAGCACCTGCTGCCCTCAAACTATCAAAAAGACTTTGTGGGACCCTAAGTGTCCATCCTGGTGGTAGCCTTGACCGGTGTGGACCAGGGTTTCTCAGCCTTAGCACTATTGATATTTGGGGCCAGGTATTTATTTGGGGGGAGCTGTCCTGTACATTATAGGATGCTTAGCCGATTCCCTGGCCTCTACCCACTGGGTACCAGTATCACACTGCTCCCAATGTGAAAATCAAATATGGCTCCAGACATTGCCAAGTGTTCCCTGGGGGACGAATCATCCTGGGCTGAGAACCACGGTGTAGAAGTATAAACACTGCAGCTCCCTTGCCCCTAATCGGATCACTCTGAAATGTGACCAAAGCTAGCTCCAGAGGGGTCACCCTCTATGGAGTTTTGCTTGCTACCACACTCTTGCTCAGCCTCCTTCTCATCTGGTTCCCAGTTCCCAAACCCCCTATTAGTCTTCCCCAGGAACACTTCCCAATATTCACAAAAATCCTCATCTCAGAATCTACGTGTGGGGTGCCAACCCAAGGTGGACTCCCTAACAATTGAGATGCTAACTAGATGATCACAGAGTTAGAGGACACTATTTTAAACATCTTTGCTGGCTTTCTCAATGCTCCCTACCTTCTACCTTTACTGGAAATGTCAATTCCTACTCGGGTTATACTTAAAAATGAAGAGAAAAAAATACTGTTGTTTCCAATGCATTTTTTTCTGTATATTAACATCCCAATCCCATTCTTTCTTTCTCCTTTTCTCTGTCTCTCTCTCCCTCTCTCTCTCTTCTATAAGCAGGTTTCCTTAGCCTAACTAAGCAAACACCCTTTTGTTTTCATCACTTCGTCCCTTTAGAGCAGCAAGGTGAGTTTTCTCTGGCCTCTCTGGTCTCCCACTTACTAGTCCAGAATCTTTGTTTTCTCTCCAGTCATTCACCAGCCTAATCTTTACCACATCTTCCTTGAAATGCTCCAGGCACTCTCCAGTCATTTCCTCTTATTTTACCTACTTTCAACAGTAATACTTTGTCTAATATTCATTAACATTCTCTCTCTCTCTCTCTCTCTCTCTCTCTCCATGTTTTAAAATCTTCATTTGCTATCACTTTTTACCTTTTTCCAACTGGGTTTCAATAAAATAAGAGAAAGAAAATGGAGAAAATCCAAGAAAGTTCCGATAAGCTCGAGCAGTTTGAGATATGAAATGTCTTCACATGTAATTTTAGGAGGAGAGACAGATCAGAAGATAAAGCAGGCTGCTGTCACTGTGTGGCTGTCCTCACAGAGACAGCAGCAGTGTGAGCACACCTCTTCCCTGGCTGCCACTTTCCTCTAAATCCCTATTTACTACTCAAGACTTCAGAGTGAGATCTCGAACGCCACTAGTCTGGTGCCTTTCATTTTACAAGTGGCCTTGAGACCCATCTCAAAATGAAGGTAAAAATAAAAATGATCCCCTTCTGAATACCCTCCTAAGCCAAACGAATAAAATCAATAAAAATGCAATTAATTTAGATTCATTTGGACTAAAGAATCAAGGGACAAAATAAGGGAGCATTTTTGCCAGGGTGTGTGATGTAGCTTTGGGCCAGAAATCCTGCTTCCGAAAGCATCCACCTCAGATACAGCGGCAGTAATAAACTCCCTGTGTCTTATACACCCATAAATCCTTGTACCAACCAAGATTTCAATGGTCTTTTCTCTTCAACCCACCCATAAAGCATTCCAGACTCTAATTTAGAATATTAATTACATCTCAAACAATTGCCCTGGGACTCAGCAGATACTGTTCCATAACCTGTAGAACTATTAAAAAAAAAAAAAAAGCTGGGTTATCCACTTCAAAGAGATTCCTCTTAGTGTGTCCTTTTTTAAAGAAAATATAATAAAATCCCACGTTTCCAAAACAATGATGATGCATTCAGAGGAGTTAACTTAGATTAGAATAGCCACTTCAACTATATGTGATCAAACATAAGCGGGGATTTGCAAAGTGTTTTTTGCAAGTAGATGAAATATATGGGTGTTGATTTTCAAAGGCAAATGTATATTATATTTTAAAACTATCAAAGGTGCATTAAAAGGCCTGCAACACAAATTCAGTACGTTTTAGTGAAAGGTTCTGGCAACTGGAGGATGATGACTTTAAAAGGGGTTGAGTGACGGTGAGAAGAGAGATTGAAGAATGTGGGGGATGCAGCTGTGGGTGGAGATGAAGCAGAAGGAAAGCTACAGAGCCTGAGAAAGAAGGAATTAAGAGGGAGGGGGCACTAGAGGCACCGAGATGCCATGTATAAGGGAGGCAATAAAGCCAAGAGAATATTCTAAGTCAAAGGGAAAGGGTAAGAGAAGCACATACCCCCTCTGCTTTTGAAGAGAAAGCAGCACCTCCATCAAAGACATAAAAGAGGAACTAAACTAGAAAGGTGAGTGCAGAGAAGATCATTAGTGAGAGAAGATGGGCACTTGCAAGGATAATTTAGTTTCTGAGACATCCCCAGAGAACCTTCTAGAATTCTCTGTCTTAATTCGCAGGGAGAATGATCTCTCTAAGCACAGTAAACCCAGTAGTCACAGGAGGGGAACAGGACCCCCAAGAGACACCAGAGGCTGAGGAAGAGCCTGGGAAATAACTACTGATTGGAAACATAACCCGTGTCAGCTCCTGGGGTGGGGTCAAGCAGACCATGAGATGCGAGAAACCCTAATAACTCAGCAAGAATCCACTGTGATGCACAAACAATGAACAATTATAGACTCCATTCTCTTAATCAATAAACATTTACTGAGCTCCTTTTGTATACCAGTCCCTGGGCTAGGAGCTTGGGCCCCCCAGATAGATGGCCCAGGGCCCTAGTCCTAGAGACCCTGAGCTCATGATTCCTGAGTTGTAGGTGGCAATGGGAGTTTCTGTATGGGGAGACTTGTTTCACTGCAGAAGACCTAAATGAAATGAATTACTTCCTAGTTATTATTAGACCTTAAGGTGGATCAAGCTTAAGATGAACCTCAAAAATACTCAGGTCCTCAGATTTGTGGTAACCTAAACAGGGTGTAGATTCATATTTTATGAATAATAATTCTCAAAATTGTCATGTAAGTGCTAATAGTAAGTATGTACATTTTGGAAAGTACTGTGCATTTTTATTCCAAACTATTTCTGAGTTGTTTATTTCTGGTGGTGAAATCAAGTCACAGTTCACTTACGAAGGATAACTACCCCACATGAGTTCATGAATAAGACAGAAGGAAAACTCACATAAACTAAATTTTAAAAATTCAAAAAGCTGTGGAGAGCAGATTTCACAGTTTAATGTATGGAATAACTCTGGATTTGAATTATCTTGTGAGGAGAAAAAAATTAATAGTTTTATCCCATTTGTATCATCACCCTTTTTTACAGTGTAGTTATCTCCCCGAAAGTGACAGTAAAAACCACATTGTGTAGTTCCATATTTATTCCTCCTCATTTACTTCCACATCACATTCTTTCAGTTTACAAATAGCAAAATTATTTTCTGAAAGTCTTACATTGCCAGCTCCAGCTGGGAACTGAAAAAAATACATACAATATACTTCCTGTCTCTCATATTATCTGCAGCCAGAGAGCTGAGAACATCCGTTTGCATTTTTGCTGAGGATGCTTAAAGAAAGCTTTTTCTTCCACAGATTTCCTGGCTCCAAGATGCTGATATACCCAAAGCCATATTTTACCAGGAAGATGAAGATATAGAAAGAAGTGCCAGCTTTTCTTCTTTCATTCATTCAAAATCTGTTTTCTGAAGACAGTACCAGGTGCTGTCCTGGGTGCTGGGCATACAACAATGAATGAAACACAGGTCTGAAAGTCCCAGCGAGGGAGAAAGGCAGATAAACAGACTATTAATGATGGGAATAAAGAAGGACTCCCTGCAGTGAGAAGATGAGAGAAAGCACCCAGCTGTGGTGACCAGGTGGTCGTCACGTAGGAAATGATGTCTAAGTTGACACTTGAAGTCAAGAAAGAATTATTCAGGCACCTAGTGAAAGTATGTGAAGGACATTGGGTGGAGAGAGAATGAAATAGGGAGTGAACAGAACATATAGGAAGCAGGGGACAGGACTCAAAAGTTCTTGTAGTACGTGTTAACAACTTCTGACCTTAACTGAAGGCAATTGGGGGTGCATTTGACAGATGAAAAACAGCATATCAGCAATTTTGCCATGTATTTATTTGGATGCCAATAAAAGTGATTTTAAAGCAACTTATTTTTCCTCTGCTTTACATTGGCCATTATTCCTTTTTCCAGTTTTTTTCTCCCATTCTTCCTATAGAGGATCTAGAACATGATGCTACAATGATAGATGAATGAGCAAACAAATTCTTAATAAATGCCCTCTGGTAGTGCTAACAAGGAACATCAACTATTGTAATGCTTCTTTCATAATTTCAATATAAAATTTCATTTCAAATATCATTGCATCTGTGTACATATATAAAATGAGGGAGGAATGGACACAGGGGAATATCTGAAGAGTGAATACTAATTCAAGAAGGCTAAATCCCAAGACTGTACTGAAACTTGCAAAATATGTCATAGAAAACAAAGAGGCTGTTTTAGTTTTTGGAAGGCATAGATATGATTCTTGGGATCAATGTAATTATATTGACAGATGACAAAGAGAAAGCAGGGCTACTCAATTTTTATTTTGCTTTTATCTTCTATGTCAAGCGGGAGGATTGATTGGACAGGCTAGAGCAAATATTGGGATGAGAAAATTGAAGACCAAGATAAATGGGAAGAACAGAGAGCCTTGTTCTAAATGTGTTCATGTCTCTGCCAGCCATTATTGGAGGTCTCTGAGGAACTGTAGAAAACAGGAATAGTTCTGGATGACAGGGAAAGTGTGACATCTCAACTTTCAACAAGGAAAGAGAAGTGGATGCCCCTGAGCCATACCCCAGGAATTAACAACTCTGCTTGGGGATCTCTGGCCCCAACCACATGAGCTTGATGTCAACTGCAGCCAAATTCTTAAATATCTTACTCTGTTTGTTTGAGACACAGTTTGTTGGCACATGAGCAACTGGGTAACTGTTAAGAGTCAACATGGGCTTAGGAATAGCAAACCATTCCAGACAAATTTCATCTCATTTTAATTGAGAGAAGTTGTATATTAGCATCTTCCAAACCCTATTCCATGATACACGAGTTTGACCAGTTATTGATAGCTATCACAAAACAAAAAAAGTATTCCGTGTTAAATAAGTCTGGGAGGTTCTGACTTTGACAAAATTAAACTGATTTATTTATTAGGTTTTCTTGGAGTCATTAATAAGATAATGTGAACTGGATCTCTTACAAGTGTTTAAAAGGGAATCTGTCCCAAACACTTATGATCCTTCACCCCTTCCTCTTTTGCTTATCTCTTGGAGCCAGTGTTTCTTGAACTATCTACTACAAAAAGATTATTTTGGTTAAATTAGTGTATCTGAGAAAATATATCATGCTATCTTTGCAAGATATACAGAGGATATTGGCTATTAATTATACCTGGTAAAATGACAGTGTTTTAAAAGTGCTGATTAGTTGACTATAATCAACCTACTGGAAGAACTCTGCTATTAAGTATTTATTCATTTATTCAAAGTATTTATAACATATTTAATAAGATTATAATTTTTGAATATTTATTAAATATTCAATAATACTGCACTGTACTAGATGTCAGAAATGCAATGGTAAGCAAAACAGACATGAATCTTGGTACTGTCACATTTAATATTTTCATCAATAATTTGTATGAGATTCTGTATGTTATGCTCATCAAGTTTGCAAAGGCTCAGAGCAGGAACTTATAGGGAATATGCTGGCTATTGAATGATAGGGTTAAGATTCAAAATCACTACTTGGCTAGAATAATGAGCAGAATACAATAAGATGAAATCCAATAGTGAAAAACAATTGCACAATCTTAGCACACGCAAAAAAAGAGTCAGAAGTCTTACTGACTCTAAGTTCAATATGAGTTAACAAAAAATGTTAACAAAGCATAAAGATGCATTAAGAAAAAGATTGTGTTCATAGAAAGAACTTCATAGTTCTGCTATTTCCTGTCAGAACCAGATCAGAAGTAATGTGTTTAACACTGCCACCAGTAAAAGGGACATCATTTTTTTTTAAGATTTTATTTATTTTTTGACAGAGAGACAGCCAGCGGGAGAGCGAACACAGGCAGGGGGAGTGGGAGAGGAAGAAGCAGGCTCTCAGCGGAGCAGGGAACCCAATGTGGGGCTCGATCCCAGAACCCTGGGATCACGCCCTGAGCTGAAGGCAGATGCTTAACGACTGAACCACCCAGGCACCCCTAAAAGGAACATCATTAACCCAGAATTCACCTAGAGGAGAGCAACCAAGCTGATTGGAATCTCAAAACTAGTAAACACGGAAATGAGTTGCCAGAATGAAGACTATTATACCTAATTGTTTAAAGAGCGGGTGCTAAGAGCTCACAGTAGTTATATTTAAATAAACAAAGAGAGGAATTGATCCATTTACCACCAGGTATTTCTAATAGCAATGAGTAGAATTAATAAGGAGTCTTTGGTCTCAACACAGGAAGAAGTCTGCGGCAATTAGCCTGTCCAAAAATTCAGTAAGCTGCCTCTTCACTAGAGGTGTTGAAGCACGGGCTGAGTTACTGCTTTCCAAGAATGTTAACAAAGGTTAGACTATATTTTCTTCATTTTCTTCCCTGCAATATGAAAAGTTTGAGCTAGAAAATGATATCCTAAGGTTCCTTTCAGCCATATACTTTTAATCCCATTAATGTTAGCGAGGGATTCCTTCATCTGTAATCTGAACCCCATTCATATGTTCATAAGCGCTTATTGAACTGCTTAAGACTTATCAGATACCATGATAAGCATGGGACGCCATAAAAGAATAAAACACAGACCTTGATCTTTTATTTTACAACAGAATCATATTAAAAGAGCGATGAGAGCTCAGAAAAAGGAGGGTTTTTTAAATCAATCATTCTGTTGAAGACTTAATTAATGTAAAAAGGTTAGAACAGCTCTTCTGAGCAGAAGGCATTTGCACAGGACCTTGAATTAATCTACGCTATATGCTTTCTAAAACTCAACATAAAGTTGTTTGCTAATACCAATTAAGACTCAATCCTCCATAAGCCTGGCACTTCAGTTTCTACTACTTTTTTCTCTCTCTGGTATCTTCCCTCTTTCTCTCCATCCCTGAATTCTTTCTTCCCATAGTTACCTGTTTTCCTTTGACAAACCTATTAGATATGCTTCCTCCCCCCGACCCTTCCTATCATTAACTTCACTAGATCTTATGCCATCCTTGGATGGCACGTTCCTCACTGGTTTTCCCATTCCCAGGAAGGTAGATCCCTCCATAACACAGCTCCTGATGCATGTCACTCACACCCCCACTCCCAAGCTTCTGGCCATTATAAACACCATGCTAGACTCGTCCTCTGAAAATACTTCCCCTTGCCTATCAAGTCACCTATGATGGATCTCTATTCTATCAAATCAAACAAATTTCCCTTCTTGGGTTTCAGGTTTGATTGTGAATTAGTCATTCATTTCCCCTTCTCCTTTAATACCCATCTTCTGAGCCAGCCCTTCATTATCCCTTTGATGCACATTATTCATTCCAATCTATACAATTTTACTCATATTCTCCTTACACAGAATGTTGGTCATCCTCCTTCTCTCTCCCATTCTGCTTCACAAGATTTTAGCCACATTTTAAAGCCCAGTTTAAATACTGTCTCTTCAAGCATTTATCATAACATTGGTAGAATATATTATGTTATATTTGTATACCTATTGTTTTTATTTTTCTGTAATCCTAATGAAGCATGCAATTACATTATTACTATTTTGCTAGTAAAAAAAATAAATAAATAAATACTGTCTCTTTCTTTAGACTCCCATAACATTAAACTCAGTAATATATAGTTCACTGTTTAAATATCACCTGATGGTTTCAAATATGCGAATTTTATCTTCCCTAAGTTACAAACTCTTTGATATTTTTCTGTATTCTCAAAAAAGTCCTATGACCATAATAAGCATAAATAATACTTCTTGCTTAATCATTTTCACTTTGGGAACAAAACAAGAAAAACCTCTATAAATCTAACACTTGACTAAAGAGCAGATTGGTGGGGCAATTGCCCAGGGTAACAATCTATAAGGGGCATGAGTTTATCACTGCAGTATAAAAGATATCTGTAGAGATATAAGAGAAAAGGAGGCAATGAATTTACCAGAACTCTCTCAAGGAGGACATTGTCTGTGGTTGGAATGAATGCTGAGGATGAAATCCTCCAGAGGGCATGCTTGTTCTTGGAACACCAGAGGGGCTGCACTTCCTTACAAGACGCTAAAGTCCAGAGAACAGCAAGACTATGACAGCTTGAGAAGTTGCCAGCAGTCCCCTCTGTCCTCCCTCATGTGCTCAGTGCTCAGCCTCTCCTCCAAATAAGTGTTTAAGAAATCATTTTACAACTGTCAGTTCACACAGACATGGAAGTTTTAACCATCCCTGGGCATCTATATGTCATCATTCTTCTTTAGTCAGCTCCAAACATCTTGCCTACGCTCAAATCTATTCCCATCTACAACTCAGGCAATGTTCCTACACAAGCAATTCATTGAAAAGGATCCCCAACTGTGTCTGGAAAGAACATATGATAGAAAGGGCAGAGAAATTGGTGGCAGAGAACCCAGGTTGGTAACCTGGGTTCAAATCTTGTTTACTAGCTGTGCCTTGGGCATCTTAATTTTCTAATCTGCCAAATGGGATGTTTGCTTGACCCAGAATGCATGTGAAAGTCCTTTGTAAATCCTAAAGCAATATATACATTGGTCTGTTTATAGGTGAAATAAATTGGCATGGGCATTCTCTTGGGGGGCGGGTCCTTTAGCTCTAGCTAAAAATTTCTTATTGAAGTAATCACCTTTGTTCTCTAGATACAACTCTGGTTTATGATCGGATAATTTCTGTCCAATAAGGTATATTTTATGTGGTAATCACATTAAGTTGTTATAACCATTGTCTATTTTCAATCGTAATATCTCTAACTAAGAAATAATGGTGGTGTATTGACCAGTAGATAACCCTTCTTCATTATGAGTAACATCAAAGAGTATATCTTTCACACATTTTTGCTTTATTCAACAATTTTTGGTATGGGTGACCTTACTCTTTTAATGTTAGGCAGAATTAATTAAAGACACCATTTTTTAACGCTGTAACACGTTTTGCTTAAAAAAAATAATGTATCACTCACCAGTTCATTTTTCATGAATATAATTATTCCCTTTTTTTGTAGTTGTCATTGTACCATATTCCTTCTTTATGAGCCACTATTTTTTAAATATAAATTTTCACCTACTGTGTAAATGTGAACAGCTGTTGAGCTTGTAGTCCAGAAAGGGCCTTTCATATCCTCCAGCCAAATTGCAAGTGTCGTGACTGGAAAAGCTATTACTTTTGAGCTCACCATAGTGAAAAGGCACATTTATCCAAGAAAGAAGTTTTTACATCTTGCAGATGTAGCCTTTCCAGGTAAGCCAGGGTCTCATGGCTGGATGGAACTGTGTAACAACAGTGTCAGTTCTGGGGCCCCTAAAACGGTCTGCCAATACTTGCTTTTGTGTGCTTTTCTCTTTCCTTCTAGAGGTTATCAGCAGAAGGGTAAAGGTTATGGACTTTGAGGTCAGCTGGAAGTGAATTCAAATCCTGCCTCCACCTATTTACTTGCTGTGTGATTTTAAACATGTTCATTAGACTCTCTAGATTTTAGTTTTCTCAACTGTAAAATGAAAATAATAATTAGCCTATAAAAACCATTCCTATAAAAAGCTTACCATGATCCCTGGCATATGAGCATCCAATTCTTGACCTCAGCTCAGGTCTTGATGTCAAGGTCATGAGTTCAAGCCCCATATTGGTCTCCACACTGGGCATGGAGCTTACTTAAAAAAACAAGGGCAAAAACTAAAGCCATTATCATCTCTTCAAGCCTGACTCCTCCAACTTCTCTGTTCCTGTTCTTCTGAGAATCCTTCCCCAAATCTGGACGTCTCTTGCTTCCTATCTGTTCTTCCTCAATCTCTCAATGTCTTGTGAACACCATGAACGTCCAGTTACCATTTTGTAGAAATATTTTGCTCTCCTTTATTTTTATCACCATTATTCTTGTCCAAAACCTTATCCCCTCCCACATATGGAACAGTTAGTTGTCTTCGATTTACTCTCCATGGTTCTATTTTCTTCCCCTTCAATCCCCTGCAAACTATCAAGCCTTTCCACCTATCAATGTGTAATTTCACTGCTCAAAAGTTCCTTGCAAATAAGCACTTAAAATATTCCATACATCTGACTTCATTCTTTTAATACTGAGTAGAGACTAGAAGACCTTGGGCTATAGCTTTCAACGTGTTTCAGCAGCAGAACTTTATTTTTCTCTTTCATACATGATTCACATCCAAAGCATACTTTATAAAATAAGTAGAAAGTTCTAAGTAGATCAATGAGAGAAATTTACAAAAAATTTCAATTGAAGGAGTCAAATGATAGCTGGGTCTTATCAAATAAGCATGAAATATGCATGCATAAGCTTGCAAATGCAGCATGCAAATTTATTTGTTGCACTTTATTGAGAAAACAAAACCCGGATTCACACTGATAAGAAGCTGGGAAAGGAATAAATTTTATATTAGCTCTTTTAGCAATCTCATGTTGCTTTCTGAATACAGGCAAAATGGCGTATGAAGTACTATTTTAGGCCTTACCAGAATTAATAAACCGGTGTCACAAGAGAAGAACACAAAAGTGGTACCTATTGTATTATAATACGGCAAATACTAAATTTGAGTGTATACTTTCTACTAAAGGTTTTTTTGTGATTAAAACACATTTTTAAACAAATTCCATTCACAATGTCTGAAGTGCCTATAAATAACCCAAGAGTTTTACTGAATATGGTTTGAAAATCATTCAGAGAGTTCTCTTTTCTAATATCTGATTCTTTTTTACTTCCAGTTAAATAAGACCTTCCCCAACCAACTCCGATTTACCTTTCCAATATCATCTCTATACCAGTCTTCTGTCGGAGTCTAGCCACTAAACTCAATGGGGAGGGTCCCCTTGCTTCTCCTTCATTGGTTCCTCAGGAACCATCTCAATTCCCACCACCTCCAAAAGGCCTTCCTAACTGCTCCAGCTCACAGCAATCTCTACCTCATCTAAATTCCCGAAGTGTTTATTGTCAGTGACAATCATTGGACACATAATTCTGTGTACTATCACAGAGCTACAGAAATGTTAGGCAACCAAGAAGCTCCGGGAAGGAGGGAGGGAGTAACAGTTGTTAGAAGAAGGGTGAGCATGTGGACATTAGGTATGTTTCAGTGGAAGAAAATAATTGGAACTGGAAGAGGAGGCGCGAACAGTGGCTGAACTGGTAGGTTAGGTTCCCCTGCTTGGCACCTAACATAGCTATGAGTGTGTCATTGCTTATGAAAGTTCTGACATGTTTTTAAAAATCACTGATCTACTAAAAGAGAAAGGGTGATTACTTCACAATAATCCATGAATTGCTTTACTTCGTAGAGAGATATTTAAATGTTTGGTGAGAATCCTACTGATTTATCTTAAGGAGATTTTGTATGATAATTTTACACTTAACTGATAAGTGGATGTTACAATTTTTAACTGTCACACAGTATATTGGGTATTGACCTAAATTCTTGTCACAGAGCAGTGAAATGTCTTCTATGTGCTTTTACTATAACATCACAAACAGTGCCACAAAATCCTATAAGACAGGTACTCTTAGGTCCATTTTATAGATGTAACTGAGGCTTAAAGACATGTGGTCACTTGTCCTAGGTCATATAACCAATTAAGCAGCAAAATCAGCATTTAAAGCCACATGAACCGTGCAACTCAGCCACTGGATCAGTTGGAGTACTTGTTAAAATGCAGATCACCGAGCCCTACTAGGAATTCACAGAAGAATCTAGAGATTAAGCCCAGCAGTCTGTGTTTCTACAACCACCCCAGGTCATTTGGAGATACTTCAAAGTTTGAGAATAACCAGTTTAACTGATGATGAGTTGTAAGACATTGCCATGTTTGGAGGATAGTGGAAAGAGATATACCCATTACTGGACTTGAGGAAGGCAAGGAATTTGGGAGCAAGATGTTTGTGTCTTTGGCACAGGGGTGGAGTAGTAAAGGATTCTGAGTCATCTGAGTTTTGTGAGTAAAGGCCTATATACAGCCAACCAACTCCAGTGAGGCATTGCTGTTTCCTTATCTATAAAATAAAGGAATTTCCTTAGATGATCTCTAAAACTTCTTCTCAATCACATTCCACGACTCCATGATTTCTGGAGTGTATTATCCTGATTTCCAATTCCAAGTTTGCTAACTACCCAGGGGAAAGGAGGACTCCACGTCAATGATCTTTTTCAATGATATTCAATCTGCTCAGCAGAGTCCCCTAAATGGTTCTCCAGGAACAGAAGGCCCTCTCTTGCCTCCGTCAGTATTTACCAAATAGAGAAGAAAAACAAAATGAAAGAAAGAAGATTAAAGAGGTAAAAACTGCCTAGCAAACAGAGATTTACCATCTGCTATATTTCACTTTTGTGCATTTATATTTCTGCCTCTGAGCTCAGAAGTCTTTGGGGAATGTGTATATTTTGGACAAATTTTATAATAAAGACTGTAAATAAATCCTAAACGCTGCTAGACCTGGAAGTAGATCATTAAACTTTTATAGAATCGACATAAGCTTGGGATCTGACAAATCTCATTTTAAATGCTGAATATAGCAGCTTCCAAGCAAAGCACAAAGCTGGTAGTATGCATTTAATCTCTATTAAGGCCTCACAAACAATACATGTTTTAATAATATTTAAATTCCTTGTCACTTTTTTTTTAAAACAACTTATTACCAGAATCTGGACTGCAGGACTTCAAATTTTGACATAATGCATAAATAAAAGGAATATACAAATAAACTAAGAGGATTCTCTGAATATAGCCGATACAATAACTAAACTGAATTCCCAAGAGACACCTAGTGTATTTATCCATGCAAACACCAGCAACCTAACTCCATGGCCAGACTGACACCTAGCACATCCCTACCTTCTCTCCCCTGGGCAAGGAATGTTCATTCTCTTCTTAAGAGATCATCTCTTCCAATAAGTGTGCTATTCTTTCTTTGTGCCCTGCCCTCAGTGACATCTCATCCTGTGAAAAATGACTTACAGGTTTTTCATCTTTTGAAACCATTATCACTGACCAGCAGCCCCTGTAGAGAGAAGATGGATTGGATTATGAATCCCTACCCCTCTGCAAAACCTATTACAAAGGGAGCACACCTCACACTCCCCTTCCTTTCCCCTGGCAACTGCTAAGTCCTCTGGCTGGTGAGACAAAAGCTTTGTAACTTGGGTAGCATACTACAATCTACTTTGTGTGCAAGACCAAGCCACGCTTCCAAGTTCTGTGCCAACAACTCTGCTTGGGAACTTTCCAGAGATGCTTCTTCCTCTACCAGGCCTCTTCACTTTGGGGCTGTGTCTCCCGACATCAAGATCTATTGGGTTGATTTGGGTGGTCTTGTCCATGAGCATAAAGGTCTGGAGTCAGAAGTGAAGCAGTTAAAGCAGCCGAGGCATGTTTACTAAGCCATTTGAAGTTGATAGCCCGCACGGCCTCGCTTTTTTCTCTATCTTCGTAAACCGCAGTGAATTGATGGAATGACCCGGACTTGATCTTCAGGGCAATATGTCTGATGGCACCGCTGGATTGATAAATTGATTCAAAACTATTACCATGGTGAAAAAGCAATAAGGTCATAAAAATTGCATCAGCTGGCTAAGTAAATCCTGGCATTTCATGACAAGTAATGCAGAAGAATCGCAAGAGGATCTGGGCATGAGGCTGAATGAGTGAGGGAGAAATGACTTTGAAGAGCTCATCATCTCCGATCTATTCTTCCTGCCAGCGATTCATGCCTTCGCATAGTGCCACTTCATTATGGGGAAATAACTGTACACTTCTAGCATATTCCTGGCCTCCCTGGCGGCCCCTGGAGGACCCTTAGCTGGTTAATACCTCATCACGGGCTTCATTGAACACTTTAATCTGCACTTGTGTGATCAATAGAATCCTGGTGTAAATTAAAAGGACAATTTCATGTAATCAAGCCTGTTAATGCTCATTTTGAAAACCATTATTTGTGGAAGGCATTTAGAAGAAAATTACAAAGTGACAGGCTGATGCACTCTGAGATGATTTGAAAGCAGGCCTTTTTTGTGTGACTGTATACTTGCTTTGGGAGCGGGATGGAAGTGAGCATTAGCGAATGCGTGGGGGGAAGGGAGGGGAACCAGAGTCCGCGGAAGAAGCAAGGAGCAGCCCAGCAGGAATATGTGTGTATGCCCTGCCTGCTTGCTTGCCTTCATGCAGGGAAGAAGAAAATGAAATTTTCCAGTGTTCTATTTCTGTGGCAAATTCAATTACTGTGGGGACTTGTTCAAAGCGGTGTAACTTCCAAGAGGCAGAAATTGAAAACCTGGCAGCTAATGAAATGGCAAATGACTAGGAAGTTCAGACAGGGGCCGTCAGTCAGATCAAACACCTGGAGAAAAATAGCAGCTACCCCAGTGCTTTCCTGAAACCAGTCTCTCAAATGTCCCTTCTTTAGGAGAGAAGAGACCTCCTTCCCCCAACATTTTACTCAAGCTGGAATAATATGTTACCAGCCGCGAGTTTCCGTGGGCCTCCTCAACACGGATATCAAGTGATGGTGCATGAAGCGTGCAATGCAAAATATGAGTGAGACGTAATTTTTTTTCCAAGTCTGGGATGCATGTTGCATATGACTATGCAATATTTACTTAGATAATTTGCCCACAGACATACTTTTTAGAAGTCTAAATGAGTAGCTGAGGTATGTGCCTTCATAGGCATAGTACATGGCAGTGAACGACCTGAAAAGATTTTTTTAAAACGCTGAGTCAGAGCCCCACCTGGGGATTCTGTCCAGTTGGTCTAAAATGGAACTCAGACTTCACATTTTTAAAAACTCCCCAGGTGATTCTAATGCTCAAAGTTGATGAGAAGTACTGGTATATAGCACATTATGGGCATGAATATACTAAGTTTTGCTGTGGGTGTCAGTATTACACATTCAACAGTTTCTTAACATTAGTGAACCCTGTATGCCAGTAATGCGACCCAGATAGCAATACATCCCAGCAATACCCGAGAAAAAGTGGCTTCTAGGCATGACAAACTGAAATCTAATTGAAAGCACTTACCCAGAGCTGGCCATTGCTGTGGCATCCCTCATCCAGGCTCAAGAGTATGAAAATTCAACATTCTGTTCTATTTCTTCCTTGATGCTCATCAAAACACTCCAAAAAGGAAAATCATTTCCATTTGTCATGTGACAAACATTTCTAGTCAACTCCTATTAAGCTGACATTGGTTTATTCAAAATAAGATGCATTTCAGATGGCCATTCTCTGGGCAACCGAATTTCCTATAGCTCTTTAATAAAATTGTCAGATAATCTGAGCCTAGTTTATTCAAAATCTGCTTGCTTTTATTTGATTTTATCAATGCTTGCATGTCAAATAAGTATTTTAATGTATTTAGCCACAAACTATCTTTTCCCTTCTCTCTCCAAAAATGACAAAACGCCACCCTCTACTCTTCTTGTTCTAACACATTGGGGCTGACCTGGTTTTTCCAATACCTTTTTGGGATCCTGCCCCTCCCCTACACCCACCTGTGCAAAATGCTTGATTCCATCTTTTAGATTTGGGTCATGTTTAATATTTTCTTGCAAGAACTACCACATCCATTTGAGTTAGGTTACTCTATGACTTATGCTCAACCATTATCTGAGGTCTTTATATTATTTCCCAAAGCATGCGATATATTTAATGACTTCTAAAAACATGAATCATTGAATGTGAGGTTTTTTCCTTTAGACTTTTCAGAAGTCATATTCTGAAACTCTGATTTATAAAATGTTCGATAAACTCCAATATTCAAGGAAAGAGTGTCTTCAAATGCTTTGTTCACCCTAGAAGTATCAATAGATTACTCATTAGAGCAGAGTTACTGGTCTCTTCCTGTCTTGTACTCCTTTTACATCTAAGACCTTGAGTTGGTGAGACTGCTGAAGGAACTAAGCAGGATATTTTTAATTATGTCGTGACTCCTACTTCACTTCCAAAACATCAAAATTTGTAAAAGGTTTCAAAGTGCATAATAAAGACAAAAAACAAAATTCCATCAGTGATATAGTTAAGGCTGTAACTACAACATAAATCTCTTTTTAATATGTTCTTGTTTTGTTCAGTTGAGGTTTATGATATTTGGAGTTCAAGGAAAAAGAAAGTTTGGTCCCTTAGAAATCACAGGTTATGAATAAAGTTTAAAAAAAGAAATCTCCTAGAATGTGACAGGCCCACAAACTAATATATTTTTTTTAAATTAAATAAAATAAGCATTGATTGCGAGAAAGGAATTAAGGTGGTTAAGGATCCAGAACTATAGTTTCTCAAGAGGATTTTGACAGAACTGGAGTGATATGCCCTGGGGCCCCGGGCACATTCATATGCTGTGAGCTTTCCCTCAGAAAAGAAATCATGAGTGCAGAGCTCGTCTTCCAGAATTATCGATAACGTTTCAAGGAAAATCAGTGGTGCCAGGAAGAAATATTAAATGTTTCGTTCCAAAAGCCTACAATTAAGAATAGTATCTCTATCACTGTTCTAAGCTACAAAATCCTACAGTCCCCAGACTTTCCCATATGCTATTTCCTTTTCCTAGAACAATCTTTAGCCACCACTCCTCTGCCATCTCCAGCGCTTACCTGAAAATCACCCTTCCTTCAGGACTTTTCTTGCACATAAATTGCTCCAAAAAACAGTCCCTGACAAAGCCCTCAAGCCTTCTATGTGCTCACCTAGCCTAACACTCATTCTACTGACTCCCAACTCTGGTTTATCTGTGTCCCTATAGATTTATACACACGAGAGCATGAACCAAGTATAACTTACATCCCATGTAACCCAGCACAGCGCCTGACACAAAACAAGGGCTCAACAAGTTTTCGCTGAATGAGTGAAGTCTTCTAGAAGACAGAGTATGTACACAGAACTTCCTAAGAGTTCTATGAGGGAACATTAAAGATTTAATGACCCAAGACATTACTAAGATACTTACATTCAATTTAATTTTGCTCAACTTAAAAATTGTTCATATATATTTATTTTCTCTTTTATCAATAATAAAGAGGACTTATTGTTTATTGACTCATGTAATTGGAATGTTCAGAGAAACAGTAGACTTCAGAGTTGGTTTAATTGAGCAGTTCAACAGTGTTATCAAAGACCTTTGATTTCTTTTCCTCTCATTCTGCTTTTCTTTTTTTAGATGAATATTGCATTTTGTTTTTTAAATTAATGTATTTCTTTTTTAATTTTTAATTGAAGGATAATTGACATATAATATTAGTTTCTGATGTACAACATAATGATTTATGGTTTTGGTCTTACATTCAAGTCTTTAATCTATTTTTACTTTATTTTTGTGTGTGGCATAATAAAGTGGTCCACTTTATTCTTGGTCCACTTTTATTCTTTTGCATGTAGCTGTCCAGTTTTGCCAACACCATTTGTTGAGAGATTATTTTTTCCCCATTGTGTTTTCTTTCCTCCTTTGTCATAAATCAATTGACCATATAATCATGGGTCTACTTCTGGGCTTTCTACTCTTCTATTTGATCTTTGTATCTATTTTTATGCCAATACCATACTGTTTTGATTACTATAGCTTTGTACTATGGGACTGTAATACCTCCATTTTTGTTCTTTCTCAAGATTGTTTTGATTATTCAGGGTCTCTTGGGATTCCATACAAATATTAAGATTTTTTGCCCCATTTCTGTGAAAAATGCCATTGGTATTTTGATAGGTTTTGCACTGCATCTGTTGATTGGTTTGGGTAGTACGGACATGAATATATATATATATATATATATATATATATATATATATATATTTCTTGTATATAATAAGTCAAAATGATTTAATCAAGGCATCTATTTATAGTTTTTGAGAAACACCTGTGGAAAATTGGAATATATGAAAATAAATGTTTACTCAGTTTTCACCCTAGAGACCCTAAAAACTGAACCTCTCCTCTCAAGCCCAAGGCCTCACTATTCATGGTAGCAGTTATCCAAATTATCCAGGAAGGAATATCTTTCAGAGAGTAGGCCTAGATGTGTAAACTCAAAACCATTAATTAATTTAAGCCATGGCTTTTTTAAGAGTTTTATTTAGACACCAGGTACTTCAGTGCAAAAGAGGATCAAAGTCCCACTTGGGATTTTTTTATACTGTTCCTCCACAATGGAACTAAATAAGATTTTCCATATGCCTTATAGCTTAATCCCAGGAGAATTAGTCCATATATTCCTATTCCCTCATAGAAAATTTGTCAACATACGTATTTTCAATATTCTGACAGCATAAAACTTAATAAAACTTTTTAAAAGGCTTTAGAGAATGATTTTTTATCTTAAAATTTAAAAAGTAATCAACTACAGATAGTCTCCAATTTACTAGCAAATTTTTGCCAGTGGTACATTTTTACCTCAACAGTATGAAATTCAGAATATAGTTATCATAAGACATAAGTGTTAGGTTAAACTTATTAACTCATCTTGTACCTATAATGCTATAGAAATTCTCCCAGCATATAAAATAATGTCCTATTAATTAGAAATGTGTTCAGAACTTTATGACAAACACTCTTAATTGGTTGGCTCAACAGTTATTCCAAAGCCCTTTCTCTCCACTCTACCAGGGAAAGTGAAAAAACTAAATACCTGCTTTCCCAGTCCTTCTTCCAGCTGGAAGTCACTAGGTGACATTATTCCAACCAATAACAAGTAAGCACAAGTCTACTGGATCTTCAGAGAACTTTTCCTCCCCATAACCAAGAGAGGGACAAGAGGAAAACTTCTTCACTGCCACTTCCTGCTTCTTGTTTTGGATTTGGACATGGTGCCCAGATCTAAGTAATCATCCTGTGACCAGCAGACGAAAAGAACAAGGCCAAAAATATCCAAGAATAGCAGAGCAGAAGAATGAAGCAGAGGCAGGGTCTATGATAACCCTGGAGAGCAGCCAAACCAACACCAGCAACCAAACACCTCCAGTCTTCTTTTTAAGATGTTAATAAGTGACTACATTAAAATAGTCAGTGTTATTCAGTTTTCCTGTTACATGCAGCCAAAAGCATTCCTAAGTGAGACAACTGCCATCTTGGAATTCTAGAAACACATGGCTCTTACTTGAGTCAAGCAGCAGATTGCTCATTTCCTCTTGTCCGCGGGGCAATGGAGGTCAAGATTCCCATTTTCAGAGCCCTTCTCCCAACTGCAGCTTCAAATTACTAGTAGTCTTCATGTCACTACGGTGGAGTGAGGTAGGTAAAGGGAGGCAAAACCAAGATTTTCACATGGGCTCTAAAGGAACTGGAGTAAAAACAATTGAAGTACTGGAGTCTCCAGCCAGTATAAAATACTTGGGGACTCACACCACGCCACATGACACCTAAAAGAAGGTTTAAGACCACCCCACTTTCCCCTCACAATTGTGTTTCTCATCTTAACCTACTCCAAAAAGTAATCCATTCGGGTTTTCCTCCTGCCTCCTGGTCTGAAGTAAGTACGCAGCTCTTTTGAAGTTTACTAAGAATGTGTACTGCTGACAGAGCAAGGAAACAGACGGAGGCAAGAGCTTCCCTTTGAGTGTAAAATGATATGACCTTTCTGGAAAAGCAATTCAGTCATACAGATCAAAATCCTTAAAAACATTAATATGCTGTTCGAAATCTAGTTGGGCTTTGGTCTAACTGTGCTCTCTCTTCAGCCAGCTGATCAGGATACCGCATCCTCTGAATTTAAAGAATCCCCAGCTGGGAATGATGGCAGCTCTACTCCAAAACAGAGTGCTACCTGATGCAGTGTCTTAGCATTGCGCTTTTCTTCCCTCCCACTCAAAATCCTACAATATATTGAGACAGTTGGACACCTTTTTCATTCCTTTCATTATTTTCCTTTGGTTTGTTTAGCTGAGTGTTTCCCTTACAGTATTTTAACCTTGACTAGACGGCTGCAAAGGGGCTGCTTGGAGTGACACCCAGTGGTAGTAATGAGCCTTGACGGCAGTTTCCCAAAAGCAGCTAACTCACAGAGCCTTTCCCATGAATGTCGCCCTCAGAGTTCTTTCAGGATTTTTTTTTTCACATTTCCTACAAGCAGTGCTTTTATCCCCCAAACCATCCATCTGTTAGCATCTAAATCATTTTTTTCTGTTCAAGGATCTTTATTAACTGGTGGTCGAGCATCTGTTACACCGAAGCTGCTAGCGAAAACCTATCATTAGAGGAAGGTCAAGATTTTTCTTTTACTAAAATAAGGTAGGAGGCATCTTCTCCATGAAACAGCAGTATCAAATGTCTTCCTATATTGATATGCTCTTAACTCAAGCAGGTTGTTGCAGAAGGTCCTTCACTTATGAACTTTTATAAATAGTAAAGTAACTACCCACCAGGGAGGAACAATGAGTCAGCAATACCCCTCACCAACACATAACCGCGCGTCACTTGGTACTTCTGACCATTCTTTGGGAATCTAACCCGTTAATAAGCAAAGGAATTAATAGGACCCCAGAGAAAGAGCAAAGGCAAATTGTGGCATAAAACCAAGTGGCCCAAGTTTATATTCCAAGGTACCTGGTAATATTTTGCAAAGGCTTTGAACAATTTTCTCATTTTAAAATGTCCTTCCAATGACCTCCACTAAGCCTCCTCTTTAGGTGTTAAATCCACATTCAGTTTTCCAAATACCCTCCCCATCCATATTGCCTCATCACATGCTGTGAAAGCAGTTATTTCTGGCCAAGGAGAGAAATAAGTAAGGTCAAATCAACCAAAGAAGTTAAATTATTAAGTATTGTCAGAAATGAAGAATAGAATAGTTATAAATGAGTAACTCCATGATCCTCAGTCCTCGAGGGGTAAATATTGGTACCTTTCTGTAAGACAGGGATATTTAAAAAGCAGAAATGATAGTTATTATTCAAAACCCCTGTATTAAGAATATTCCAAAAAGGAGTTGTGAGACCAAATTTTACCAGATTTCTTGGTTGCATCTTTTAGCCATTTTTGGATTAGCACAGGCTTGGAACGAGGCTTAATGTTGTTCTTTCTGATTAGAGTTCTTGACATAAATAAAGTAGGAACCCCCTGAGGAGAATCAGTCAAGAAATCAGCTTGCTATTCCCAAAATATGGCATTAATAGAGATTAAAACACCCATGTGAGATAAAATGCCCCTGAAAATCAGCTCCCCCGACAGGACGAGCAGCACAAGCCCTTAGAATCAGACAGAGCTGGATTTCGGTTCGTGTCCACCACTCACTCGGCTGCTGACCTTGAGCTAGGGCTTTAATCTCCTCAAGCCTCAGTCCACACCCGTAAAATGTGGGTAATATTATTCCCCATCAATCCCGTCAGGGTGCTGGGAAGACCAAGTGAGGTAATGTATGCAGTAACCGCTCACTAATGTTAGCTATTATTATTAAAAGAAAATCTAGGCTGCTTCAGTCTTGAAAGAAATGGATCTGGAGTAGATGTCAACATTTTCCACTTAAGAATTCAAACCTCTTCTGGGTTTGGGGAAACCCCCCTCTAATTCTGTAGCAGAATAAGAATGGAAGAAAAAAAAAACCTGCAAATGATCACCAAAGAAAATAAATTCTTTTCACTCCAACTTCAGAAGAAGAATCACAGCTAGAAATGTAGCAGTCTTGACCTAATCCTGAAAATATGTTCAATGGAGCAAGCTGAAAAGAGAAATGTGTGCAAGAACAGAGAACGTCCCACTCATCAGTGTCTACATCAGGCTCTCTTATCAATGAGAACCGAAAGTCACAAGATTCCATTAGCCCAGAGCTATCAAGGTATTGATGAGGCTGTGGGAAGACTTGTCCTTTATTGTAAGCTG